>NW_012150618.1:5801991-5815222 GCF_000956105.1 Propithecus coquereli | reverse complement strand
AATTTAATATTAAGTGGAAATTGAAGTAGCCCTATTTTGGATCCCTGAAATATCAAAAGTAACTTGTGAGAAATATTTTGCACATAAGGCAAGCTCCCAGAGTGAGCCTGGATCTCTCACCCCCTCATGCACTCCACACATACACTCCTGAGCAATGAGACATTCTTCATCCCTTCAGCATGATACCAGCCTATGTTGAAGGTCAGGCCTCACGCCTGGTGCCGGGGATACAATGGTGGGCAAAATGGACCCAGACCCTGTCCTCCTTTTACTTACACATAATCACAAAAATAGAATTGTGAAGGCTGTAAGGAAACTGTGCAGGGTGCCAAGACATCATTGAACAGGAGGATGTGAATTTGTTTGAGGGATGGGGGCTGTGGGTAGGAAAGAGATTTCTAGGGAAATGGAGTTTGAGGTGAAATCAGAAGGAAGAGCAGGAGTTAAGTAGGCAGAAGGAGAAAGTGGGTGTGGGGAGAGGAAGCATTCTGGGCAGAGGAGAGAACAGAGGGAAACGGGCTGTGGAGGGAGCGGCAGGAGTGTGGAGCTGAGGGGTGGGTAGTGCGGAGTCAGGCAGCAGTGAGAGCAGGACGTGTCTGTGGCTCGTTTCCATGGCTTTAAAACCATGGTTTTAAGCAGAGGAATGACATAGCCCGATTTTAATTTTAAAATATTCTAGGTGAAAGGTGAAGAATGGATTGAAGTGGTGTGGTGGTGGTGGTGAAGTAGAAAAAAATAGACAAAATAAAATCTAGTGAAATCATCAGGGCTTGATAGATAAATGGGGACAAATGTTTTAAGGATTTTGGTATATAATGAGCACAGAAGTAAAGAATGTTAGAAATGCTGGTTCTATTCTCTCAAAATTCCGAAGAACAACAAAATGGGCCACCAAGGATTTATTCCCTAGATTCATAGAATTCTGTTTCTGCCCATTCATATATCATAGAGTGATAAAATTAAATCTAGCACAGTTACCTGATTGAGTATTTGGCTGGAAGGCAATCTCACAAAGGTATTTCTGCAGGGTTTTGGTTGGGGTTAATTAGAAATCCTGAAGAGGGTCAGGCTATCCCTTGAAAACGATGCTCTAGGCTCTTTGTCCTCAGCAGAATTGCTGGCCAGAATCAGCAGGAGAACTGTTTTATATGCCATTTCTAAAAGTGAGCTGAGTGCTGCCTGCAGCTGAATTAGTGTAATGTATTTAACTGGCCCAAGAAAATCAGGGCAGACTGATTTTTTTCCCTTCCTTCACTATGGTTACTTGTTCTCGAAGACTGTGTTTATAGGACAAGTTGGGAGTTTGTCTCACTCACAATTTTAGATACATATTTCAAACAAATGATCTGGGTTGACTTGGCTTGATTGGATAATACTAGCAATCTAGTCACGTGATGGCAAGATGTGTTCATTCTTATAGGTGAGTGTAGCACCGATTAGTGCCTTTGAGTGGTTATTTGGTCAATTCAATTCCATTCAATCAATACTTATGGAGCATCTAATGTACCAGGCATTGAGCTATGCTCTAGGGATATGGAGATCCATAAAAAACAGTCATTGTCTTTGATCAGTGTCTTTGAGGAATTTACAGTATAGTGAAGAAAGAAATAAAAATAGGTAATTTGGTTCAAGTCACTTCTATTTATAGAGGACCTACTATGTGCCCACGGCTCTCATTCCTATGTTGGTACTCAATAAACCTACTGAATCATGAATTTCGTCACACTGGAATGTACATCTTCCTCTAGGATGCTTGAACAAAGTATATATTATAGAATTGAGTTGACACCAGGTCATTTTTGAATCACTCCTATGATGGGAAAAGTTCCAAATAGAGGTATTTTGGCTGCCGCTTAAACTGTAGCCTTTGATTTCCAGGCCTGATGTCCATCTTTGCCACTATCTTTTACATGAAGAGTTTGGTATCTTCTATTTAAGTCTGACAATAGTAAAAATACCTACAATCTCATTCTTTGACTCATGGCATGGAAAAGAAAAGACCATAGACCTACAGGGAAAAGCCATGAACGAGAACACATGGGAGAGAGAACACTTACGTTTCTGCCATTCCAATGACAAATGAAGAGAGGGTCTGCTTACGTTTGTAGCCAGGCCCCTTGAGATTTTAGTGCCCCAGTGTTTTTAATGACTGAAATGATGTAAAATTGAACTAGATTCTTGGTCATTTATACATGTTAACTGCTTGCTTCTGCCCAATAGCCTTTGTTCTCACAATAATCATTAACAGCTGATGTACTTTTTTTTCTTTTTTTGTCAAGTGGTAGGAGACAACTCCAGGATCACAAGAAAATTTTGTGAATTTGTTTTGTAGAAGGACTGAATGCCTTTGAAGAAATTAGCTGTTGACACTCAAGTTTGGTTGTTCAAGATGTTATCTGAGACTAAAGAAACATGGACTGCACCCTTGATCCTCTGAGACCCCCTCCCTTACCCACCACATAAAACCTCCCACATCATGTCTATGACAAGGTACATGCAGGAAACTTTCTCTCCTGTATTCTTGCTTTGGCCAAATCGAATAAACCTTTCTCTGTCTCCAAGTGCTGGTGTCACAGTGTTTGGCTTTAGCTGCACATCAGGTACAGGAGCCTGAACTTGGGGCTCTAAAACATGTTCATAGATACTTATATTCTTTGATGCCCTTGTGCTCAAAGCATTGTTTGGGAATGAGGCTTGCGGTGAGTATGACAGAGCCTAACTTTATGAATCTATCATGACACTTGCAGCTAGCGCCCACTCCCAAACACTCACTCTTTCAGTTTTTCCAGCTGCTTTCAAATAGAAATTTGTGTTATCTGAGAGGTGCCACAATGCAGTGATTTCCCATTAACATGGGATGCCTATCTAAAATATGGCAGCCGGTCATGTGTCTTGCATGCTTATCAACTGCTGGTGATTCCATGATGATAAATTCCAAAATCATTTAGTCCTTAATTATTTGGCTCTAGTTAACCTCACTAGCATCACTTCCATATGGAAATATTTAAGAGCTTGTGCCTGACTCCCTACATTCTGTCTTCCCTTGCTGAGCCAACCAAGGAGGCCAGGTGTTCAAGATGATGGAGCCACTGGGTGGCAAATCTCCCTTTGTCCATGGACTGCTGTGTCACCACGTAGAGAAGAGTTGCCCAGGTGAATAACCAGACCACACCACAGTAGAAATTACATAAGTGAGAAATAAATCTCTGTGTGTTAATACCATAAGAGTTTGAAGTTGTTTGTTTCCATATCACAATCTACCCCATCTTGACTGAGAACAGATACCTCACTCCCCCAGGAAGATTGACCTTCTAACTCCTCTCTCTTCCCACAGCATTTTATATATATGTTTCCCTTGGTAGTCTGTGACCTGTTCAACAGGGAAGGTCATGTCTTATTAATATGCATGTCCCCAAAACTGAGCACAGTTTATGGAATATAGTTGCCCAATACATATTTATTGAGAATGAGGTTCTAACCTTGGCTTTATTGAGCAATTCATTTAATATCTATGTGCTTTTCAAACTTCCTCTTGTGAAAATGTAGATAAGAATGACCAGTCTGCCCTCTCAAGGTCATGTGAGTTAATGAGTGAAAACATTTTCAAAAGTACAAGGATAGAAAACAATAAATTATTATTGTTATGAGCTAGGGCCAGAACTGCCTGTGAAAGCAGCGGGACAGGAGGTTGTTTGCGGAACACGCGGCGAGAATGCTTCCACATTCCTCTTATTTATATGCCCTGCACAAAGATTTTTCTTTCGTTTTGGAAAACACTTTTTTAAAATCGCTGTGGAAAATAGAGGACAAAAGGAATAGCAATTTCCTGGTTCCCAGAATCCTTTGACAAAATTCCCATCCTTCATTTCCTGCACTGTCTGGTTAGTGACCTTCTGAAATGATTCTCCCCACACAGGAGTTGAGTCCAGCCAGTGTAGAGATGCTACAGATGCTCTGCCCAGCTCGTTCCAGCACTCGCTGCACATGCACAGCTTCTTACTCCTGGCACCTCTAACTGTCTGCTTTTGCCACTCTGGCTACAGGAGTGTACAGGAATTTCTGTGTGAAATTCAGGCCCAAAGTTCCTTGGTGCTAATAATACCCCTGGCAGCAGCTCTCATGAAATGATGGAATAGACATTGGTGGATAAATACCCCAGCTTCCTCACCCCCTGAATGGGAGACTGTAAGCCATGTTTTCCAAAGTGGCTTAGAGGCCTCCCAGGGGACAGAGCCCTAACGGCCCCCAGTACCTGCTCATTAACTCATTCGTGCTGGCTTCCTCCCATCCTAGTTTTCTTCCCCACTCCTTTGCCAGTGCTTCCTAGGAGAACCTTGCAAATAAGCTATTTGCACTTGAAACGTGTCTCTGTTTCTGCCTCTGGAGAACCCACCCACCCTTCTTAAAGTATTTCTTAATTTTAACATAAAACATATCAATAAATAGACATTATATTTATTAATAACTATAAAATAAATAAAATAAACATATAATTCAAAATATATAAAGCATATATAGAAACAAAATTAAATAATATGAAATTAAAATTGACTACTGATGGCTGCACAAATAGACCTTCCTCAGATTCATAAAGATTCTTCAGTGCAATGCTGCTTAATCAAAAATACCAGTGTATAAAACACCCCGCTCCAAATACTGTCTGTCATAGCACAGCTTTTTCAGAAGCATCCTTCCCCTGCTTCCAAGGAGGCTGTCGGGTCACTAGGGGAATCCCTGGGAGGGTGTGGGTTGCTGGAGGTCTGGGCTTAGCTCTTCCAGAGGATGCTGATTGTTTAGACCTAAGTGTGAAATTTAGCACAAATGACACAGGTACCTTCATGCTTAACACCGAAGCCTCAATCTGTCTCTTTGGTAGAGTTTCCTTTCAGTCGCTGGGGAGGCAAAGCAGAGGACCAACCCCTTGTCCTTCTTCCTTCTTCCAAGTTTGAAATGGCTGATTAAAATGAAGAAAGGCTGTCTTGTATCAGCATTCTGACAGCCGTGGCAGAACTGTTCTTCAAACCTTATTACCTTTTGATTTCTAGCTTCTTCCCCAATATTGCTTTCTACATTTCAGAGAATAAACTAGATGCAATTTTCACTGTGGCTTGAATATGCTCTGTGGGCGTCAGAGTTAAAGCTTGCCTCCTTACCGGGAGAGGAGGCCCCAGAGAAATAAGACGACACAGAAATAATTTAGCCCCAGAACCAGGACAAGGAGACGAAAAATACCATAGAGAGCATATTAGAAATTCAAAACATTGAGCTCATTTTAGCAAATGGAATAAATTCTTATTCTCATATGCAATCTCTCAGGTTATAATAAATGCTAATTATTAACAACAAGGAAGCGTTGAGAGCAGGTTGAGAGGGAAAATATATGCAGACGTGGGCTGAGCATATGTGTGCGTGTGTCCTGGCCACTTCGGCCACTTTCCCAGTCAGCACTGATGGCAGAGAGTGATTCTCTCTGATTGCTAAAGAGCTGAAGTGACTGCATCCCCTGCCATGTAGCAGTTCAGGCATTCGGGGTGAGAGAGCACTTGCTGCGTACAATGGCCATTGGCAGCCTTTCAGAAATCCTAGCTAAATTTGAAAATGGGTTTGGGAACAATATCAATTTATGCCAAGCCAATTCAATAATTGGGGAAGAAACTAGAAGGGAGCCTGTTTTGGAAATAGAACATTTTCAAATTAGAGGGTTGACTCTCTTGTATCATCCTCATTCTGGGACTCTTTTCCATTTGCGAATTGTTTATTTTATTGCATGACACTACACAATTAGTATAATCCTAGTAAATTGTTCACCAGTCATTCTCCATTTTATGTGTTCATTCATTCATTCTACAAATATTTCTTAAGGACTTACTACGTTTAAAGGTGCTATCTAAATTTACCTAAATAATATTATCGAGGGCATGGACTATGCCGTGCACAGGGTTATGATAAGCAATGGGCTAAATGAAGTGAATATATTAGCAGAATCTGCTAAGCTGCACACACACCACAGGTGCTTGTGCACCCTCCCACCCCCTCTACACACACACTTTCAAGATCCTGAACATCCAAGGTCAGCATGCAAGTAGCGAAACTGTAACAGTGGAAAAATACCCCCATGATTCCTGGAAGATAGGAAACCTGGGGGCCTAAGTCACTGATTCTGCCAGTGACTGTCAGTCAACAAATTCACCTCTATCCACCTCAATTTCCTACGAAGGCAAGGACTTTCTCCGTTGTTTTACTGCTTTAGCCTCAGTTTCTAGAAGAGAGCCCAGCACTGGTGGTGCTCAATAAATATCCCTTGAAAGAAGGAATAAAAGAGCTTGTTCTCAAATATCTAAGGTCTGGGCTAGGCCGCAAATGAACTGCAAAGACTTATTGATGGCCTCTGGCCTCTTAGTGACCTCTTGGCCCTACGCTTTGGGCCCCAAAGCTCATCAGAGAGGTAGGTATCTAGTCACTCCAATGGTGAGCACTGGTGAGCCCAGGAAAAGAAAGGGCAGCAGGAGAATTTACCCTAATGCCTAGCACAGAAGTAGGCCAGGTGTTTGGTGTTGGAAGGGTAAAGGGGTGGGTATGGGGAGATGGTTTTGGTGCTGGCAAGGTATATAAAAATATGAGTTGATGTCAGTCTAAACTGTTCATCAGCATGTCAGAAAAAAAAGCACTGAATCAAAAAAATCCAGTGATATCTTTTCTGATTACTTTGGGGAATCTTAAGTGTTAATTTCTCTGTGATTCCATTGCCTCTTCGATATACCCCTTTTATTGCAAACAGTGTAGTTCATTGTCAGTGTGTGTTTGTTTATTTCACACT
The DNA here is from genome assembly GCF_000956105.1 of Propithecus coquereli. Classification (NCBI taxonomy): domain Eukaryota; kingdom Metazoa; phylum Chordata; class Mammalia; order Primates; family Indriidae; genus Propithecus; species Propithecus coquereli. Next base: position 5,808,405 of record NW_012150618.1, on the reverse strand, counting down.
AGGTTATATGTTCACAGGGACCAAAATGCTTAGCACACAGCAGATACCCAATAAATGTTTGTTTGAAGGATACACTGTCTTTTCTGAGCACAAACATTCACAAATGCTATGTTATTGCCTTGCTTCATGAACATTTACAGAGCTTAGTTTTAAATTTAATAATTTTCTTGCCTGTCAGAATATAAAGATTTTAATACAACTTACTCTACAAGTGGGAGTGGGAAACGTTTCTTCACAGCCCTTCTTTGAGCCATGTCTTAATTTGACTCCTTCTTTCATGGAAATGATTAATCACTTCTCCTCTACCTTCCAACAACTGGTTCGTTAGGTCATCCACAAAATGCACATCACGATCTTTTGAGAACCCTGACACAGACTTATCACAAAGGGAAATTGTGTAGTGGTTTTTTTCCTGTTGTGACAATATTGCATTTGCAATAAATACAAGGAGGAGAAGGAAAGAAAACATTGTCTTCATCACAGAGAGCAATTTTGACATAGTCAGGAAGTGGTTACTATTTTGGTTCATCAGGAATTGTCATGGAACAAAATTTGTTGTAGGCAAGGAAACAAATCTGTAAAGCATTGTTACAATTATCCATCTGCCAGTCATCACAGAAATAGCCTCTTTGTACAGTACTTAAATTCATTCTAGAACACGATTTATTTAAATACATTTTAATATGTTATTTGGCATTGTAAGTAGGGAAGGGATCTCCAAAACAGCCTGTTAGTTAATTATTTGGCGTGAGCACCATTGCCAGGTAATAATCAGCTCTGGTGTTACTGGGAAATTTGATCCATTTGGGTCAAAGTTTGATTTCCTATACAGGGATTCTATTTGGTTGAGAACCATGGAGCTGGGTGAGAAGGCAGAGGCTTTGCTTCCTTGCCAAGGGGATAGGTTTCCTAACTCTGTATGGCTTGTTTCAGCTCACTGGGGATTCTTCCTCTTTACTAGTTCATCTGGAAACTGCTGACTCCCCCAGTTTCACTCTTCGACAGCCCTCGGAACAGCTCAGTTAGGATGCTCTCTTTAGCGAGCAATGACCTCTAGGGAGGGAGTACAGAGAGTCTTTAGTTCTAGGGCTTTCAACTTGACTACAATAACATTACATGAGCTTTCCTTCAGACTGGGCACTGCCAGATGACCACTCCTTTACTTTGATTAGGTGAAACATTTCAAACTGAGAATTAATGTCTTGTTTTACCTCTTTATATGAGTTGGATTCATCAGTTTAATTTAAACAGCCAAGTGTTTAAACTGTTAGATTTTTAAAAATTTTATGAGAAGGAGTGATTTTTCTACTTATTGTAAAACATTTTTTATCAGTAAGGTGCATAAAGAAATAGTAATTAAAATGTTAATTTAACAACTTTGTATTGGAGGCCTATTATGAGCTAGATTCTGAGCTGGATCCTTTAAATGCAAAGTCCCTGCCCCGGAAGAACTCACGCTCTAATGGCGGAGGTATAAGCCAACAAAGGACAGTACTGAGTGATAATTACTTCCGCAGAACAGAAGAGAGAGCACTGAGAAGGGACCTAACTGATGTCACCTGAGTTTCTACTCTGTGTCATGCTCTCTTGGATATTTTACATATACTATCTCATGCTAAAAGACTCTAATATAATCAGGGAATTGTTGAGGGTAATAATAGCTATTTTAAAAATACTGAAGGCCAAAAAAAAGACCTTACACTTTCTTGCACACACACGGAATGTGCATAACTAATTTAGCAATGGGTGACCCATGTAAGAATATATGCTTATTCTTTATCCAAATGGATGAAAGACAGCCAAATAAGATGGTGAGTAGAGCAATACAGAAAGCTAGACACAAAGAACTTCAGAAACAGGTTGCTGAGAACTCTCAGGTCAATGTAAGAGCATTTCATTTATCCATTTGTTCACTGCCCACGCATGTGTGGAGCCCCTGTATATTGTTCATTTAAAAAAAAAGAGACTAGGCCAAGAGGAGACTGGTAAAGAATTGTTTCTTTTATACATAAATCTGGAGAGTTAGAATGAAGGGACTAATAAATCTGGGGAAACAATCTGTTTCCACTTTTACTGCCACAATCTACTATTTATTGGGCACCAACTCTGTGTGAGGCACTAAAGCTCTTAGATGCCTTCAGTACATTAACTTGATTCCACAGCACTCCTACCAACCAGGCGTGGCTATATCCATGGATTCAACTGACTGTAGTTTGAAAATATTTTTAAAAAATTGCCTCCGTATTGAACATGTTCAAGATTTTTTTTTTCTTGTCATTATTCCCCAAACAATGCACTATAACAACTATGGACATAGTATTTATATCATATTAGGTATTTTAAGTAATCTAGAAATGATTTAAACTATAAAGTATATGAGAGGTTGTGTACAGGGTATATACAAATACTATGTATATATACAAATATATATTTCTATGAGAGACTTGAGCGTCTGTGAATTTTGGTATCTGAGAGAGGGCCTGGAGTCTCTCACAGATACTGAGGGATGACTGTATATATTTGATAATATAAAAACTGTTGATGCTATAACACAGAGTTAATGAGATTGAAATGGCAAGGACTATAAACAATTAGAGACGTTTTATTTAACACTAACATGTGAAAATATATAAGAAATAAAAAAAAGTGGCAGATTTTTTAAAACTAAGCTTTTGCAATAAGCAAAAGAAAAGATATATTTAATGTTCTACTGATAATAGCAAATGTGTCCTTTATGAATAATCATACAAATAAAAATTTCGTTTTTTCCTTCCTTTTTCTATCTCTTACATTGACTTTATAATCTCCTTTAATTTCTAGTTTCTCTAATTGACTAGTGAAATAATTAGTAAACTTAGGTACATAGTAAACTCTTTAAAATTAGGAACTCTCTTCTTTGGCAGTGATACTATGTCAATTCAGTCGCATAAATTTTTCAAAATTGTTGGCATAATGCTAGTGTTTGCTTTGTAATCTTTGTCAGTAAAAGGGTTCTTGACATTAATTTTTTTTTGAAATATTTGACGTCCTTCAAGGCTTCTCTGCAGACCAATTATTTGCTCTGTGGGTTATTTGTAAGATCCCTGCATGGTATATAATTTTTGCTTTCTGTTGTATACTCTTCCATTTTTCCATTCAAAATGTAATTTCCTTACAGACAATCGAAAGTCTTGATCTTCAAGATTGTAATATAACTTGAGGGTACAGTTTGACTAATCGTGATGATGCGGTATCTGAAGAAAAAAAGATGAGAATAGAAATTTGGCTTCCTGTTTCCCAGATCAGGACTTTTCATACTCAATTTTGCTAGAATAGATAGCTGGACTTATTCTTTCTTATTCTTCAGATAATATGAATTGCCAAAAAGACTTCTAGAATGGGGTCTTGCTGCCTGAATCAAATCTCTCTCTCCCATTTTGGCTGGATTGATTTCAGAAGGTCTCCCCTCCCCAGTATCCACTCTGTGTCCATGATTTGCCTTGTGTGTACCTTATATGCTTCATGGCATAGAGATAAAATGAATTATGTTATGATTAATCAAAGAGGATGTCAATTAGAGACCTTATCTTTACTAATTCAGAGCTCATAATTTCTATGAGTATTTGTCAATAAATCATATGAACTGCCACCAACCCAAACTTTATTTTATGTATTTGGATGATAGTTGTGTGTGTGTGTGTGTGTGTGTGTGTGTGTGTGTATGTGTCTTTATTGGTATGAATCTAGGAAGATGAATAAATGAATTTTTCAAAAGTCAGGTAGAAATATATGAAAAAAGGAAGTGATTGAATGGTGTAGCACTGCACAGCAGCCTACTTTAACTTTTGATGCTGGTAAATAAAATATATTTGAAATATCTGGGAAAACTGCCAGATAAGAAAAATTGAATATATTTTCCAGTTTTTTTTTCTTTTTTTAATAGTTAGATTTAGGCTTCTAACAAAACATCCTGCTAGAATGAGAAACATCAATCAATCATATGGATGTTGTGCCTTCAGGATGTAAAGCATCCAGGCATGACTGAATGACTAATTTTCACACTTCTTCCCATCCTAAATGTTTTACCCAATATTTGGAATCATGAACATGGAATTGAACTGATAATTTTTGTAGGATTAAAACATAATCAAAAGAAAGAAGAGATAATGTCTATGAAAAGATTTTGTAAATTGCAAATGACCACATAGATGTAAAGTACTGTTTTTAATTAATGATTCTCTTAACAACATTCACTATAAATAGTAGGATAGGGGATAAATGACAGTTTACTGGGAACTTTCTAATTGATTCTATTCCTTTGTTCTGTACTTACCTGCTGGGCCCATGCAAGTTGGGATGAGGAAGGATGCTGAAGACAAGATTCTGAGGCTATTCTTTTCTTAGAGGACCCCTGCATTTCTTTGGCAGTAGCTTTGGGAACATGTTTCCTTTGTGCTAAGTTTATTCAATAGATTTTGAGCATACTGGTTAGAAGCCTAAATCAAGAGAACAAAACTTGTCTCTTATGAAAAGTAAGACATAGGGCAAGCTATGTAACCCCTCTAAGCCTTATTTCCTCACCTGTAAAATGTGGGATAACAGTAGTTATTATTATTTATTTTCTGTAGGGTACTGTTCTGGTGCTTTCTCACACTAATGTTACTTGTCAGTATTCATTTTAAGCAGTATTCAATAACAGCTTTAGTATCTTGGCAGCACATAGAATCCCTTTATCCACGTAATAATGATTGCATTGTTTTTAAAAATAGAGGCAATAACTCTATTCAATACATTTACCGTTCCCTAAAATATAGCAAGTCATGCAATATACAACCAATATTCAAGGCAAATATTCTTGTTCTGCTTTCACACTCATTTCTCCAACTTGTCAGATCAAACGACACTATAGTAAGAGGAGTATGAAGTAAATGAGCAAAACCATATGTCTAGTCCCTGGAAAGTGCCCACATGCAAGACAGCAAGACCTCAGTGTTCCGGGAATTCTCTATATCTGTCATTGTGACCACATGTCACCTCTGCTGGCTGTCCTTCCATTCCCCAGTGCTCAGCCTCTTCACCTACACTGTTTTCTTCCCATCTGCTTTCTTATCTCCTGCAGACTAGTTGCAGCTTAAAAATCACATCTCCCTCAACTATGGTTATTCTCTCTATGAGGGGTCTTTACATGACATACAAAGTGCTTAATAATACAGTCGGTAGCATATGCATGTGGAGTACTTCACCCTCATCCTAGCTTCCCCAATAGTACTAAGTGAATATTCTCTCCATAATTATATGACTCCAAGTGATTCTGGGTCCCTTCTAAAGAAACAAGGCATGCTCCAAGATAACTTGGAGTCTTGAATCTGCAACTAAGTTTTGCCATCAATTTTAACATGAGTGTTTCAGGAAAGATGAGAGGTAGATAGTGAGGCAGACAGAGAGACAGCTACAGACCCAGATCTGGAGCTGTGCACATGTGGATATATGGCCATAGGTCCTAAATATAGTCATGGCTGAAGAAAGAGCTCTAGAATATCGTCTGCCTCACCAGTTACAGACCACACGAAGGCTCCCGTATGAATCAAGCAAGGGCCATAGGGTGGCCTCTTCGACACAGTCCTGCAGTAGTCTTCTGAATGTAGGCACAGAAAACTTAATTTTATCAGCCCAGACCATTCTCTAGACTCATGAAACACTGGGTTTAGTATTCTGAATGTTAACATATTTCTCTAATTGTAGCTAAACCTAGGGGTGAGGATGGATTGGCTAAATGCAGAAGGCATTAAAGTGATCATATACAAGTACACAGTACACAAAACACCACAAAAGTATTTGCCATAAAAATATTTGCACCAAGCTAATATAGCCTGGGGTAATTTCCCCTTGTACTTGAAGCATATTTAGATCTCAAGGATGTTTTGTTTCAACATGGGTTGACTCTGGTGGGTCATTGTAGGCCCAGGGCTCCTATGTGGTCAGACAAGGTTGTCACTGGGCCTGCATCACAGCTTGAGCTGCATTTGGCTCTTACGTAAACTAGAGCTGGCCCTATGTATTTCATTTGTTTTTCATGCATACCTATCTTTGTTGCTCTATTCACTACCTATTAATTCCTAGCCATTCTTTTTTCCTTTTCTCTCAAGGTTTGTTCACTTTAAAGACTGTTGTTATCTGGGGAAAAGAATCTCTTTTCAATAAATGGTGCTGGGAAACCTGGATAGCTACATGCAGAAGAATGAAACTGGATCCCCACCTCTCACCTCTCACCTCTCACAAAAATCAATTCAAGATGGATAACAGACTTAAACCTAAGGCATGAAACCTTAAGAATTCTAAAAGGGCTGGGCGCGGTGGCTCACGCCTGTAATCCTAGCTCTCTGGGAGGCTGAGGCGGGCGGATTGTTTGAGCTCGGGAGTTTGAAACCAGCCTGA
>NW_012150618.1:5791090-5793776 GCF_000956105.1 Propithecus coquereli | reverse complement strand
TAAGGATAGTTTAGCCTTATTATAAATATATTCTTCCTTTAAATATATTCATACAAACATTTTTGCATGTAACAAATACATTATTCTTATGGAAAAATTTGCTTAAATGTATGCAATGGATAAGAATATATTCTTCCTTTGAATGTGTTAATATGTTCTTTTTATATATATTCAATGAAAATATTACAGGAATACATTCTATTTAGCCAAATTTTAAGGAATGTTTAATGCGTTAAAATTTAAGGATAGTTTAGCCTTATTATAAATATATTCTTCCTTTAAATATATTCATACAAACATTTTTGCATGTAACAAATACATTATTCTTATGGAAATATTCTAACTTTCAGCATTTTGTTTTGAATTTTTCAGTTTCAACCTATTTTTTTTTATAAATCCTTTGAAGTCACTTTCTGTCTTATAAATATTTTGGCATTTTTAGGGTTGAGGTTTTGCTGCGTGAGTAATGACCAAGTTCACCAAATTAACAGAAAATAATTATTTTAACTATTTCAAAAGTATATAACAATTAGTATGACATGTAACATTTGTAACATTTTTCATGGATTTCAGTGTTATCATTGCATATTGAGGTATAACATGAACACAGAAAAATACATAAATGGGGCCAGGCACGGTGACTCACACCTGTAATCCTTGCACTTTGGAAGGCTCAGATAGGAGGATTGCTTGAGGCCAGGAGTTCAAGACTAGCCTGAGCAAGAGAGAGATCCCATATTCACAAGACAGAGGAAAATTAGCCAGGCATGGTAGTATGCACCTGTAGTCCCAGCCCCTCGGGAGGCTGAGGCAGGAGGATCACATGAGCCCAGGAGTTTGAGGTTTCAGTGGGCTATGATGATGCCACTGCACTCTAGCCCAGACAAGAGAATGAGACACTGTCTCAAAAAAAAAAAGGCATAAATGGTAAGGGTTTAGCTCAATGAATCTCAACGTGTATATGCCTGCTGAACCATGGCAAGATATAGAACATTTTCAGTACTGTGAAAACCCCTTCACTTTCTAGTTCATAACATTCTCAGACCTCTATCTGACCTCTATTACTGTAGATTAGTTTTGTCTGTTCATAACAACTTTAAAGAATGTTCAGTTTGCATCTGTTCTGACTTCCTGTTGCCTCAGCTGTTGGAATCTGGGCAAAGCAAACGAACTTCCTGCTAGTAGAAAGATGGAGGCTACTGGTCCCTGGAAAGGGGAAGATGGAGGGTAGAGGAGGAGGGACTGAGTCAGAGAGCAAGTATGTAGGCTCCACAACCCTGGAGCCTTGGTTTGTCACAATTCTCTTAGACTCTGTCACTGTACCTGATAATAAGTATTATAAGCACTATAAAGACTTAATATACTGTATTGATAAGTAAATGTGGAAAATTGATGATTTGATGAATTGATCTTTTAGTGCCTTGCCTCTCAGTAAATTATTCACTGGATGCAGATTCAGGGTGAGACGTTCTGAGTCCACTGTAGCCTCTTTCTTATAACGGCCATGCCATTATACTGATTAAAGGCCAGCTTTAGAACTGGAAGGATGGAGTGGGTTAAATGCACAGGCTTGGAGAACTACAAGTTAGTACAGTTCTCGGTCGAATTTCTTCATTCATCCAAAGGTAATTGTAGCAGAAATAGACTCAGAGGGTTCGTGGAGAAAGGAACATATTAACTCCTGACCCATGAGAAAGTTGGGCAGGACTGCCTGATGGACCTGGTTCTAAACAGCTGTCCCAGGACAGTGAAGTGAGGACGGCTTTGCATAGCTCCAGGTAAAACATTACTCTTTGGCATCAGATTATTTTTCACAATCATTGTCGTCTCAGGCCCTGTGCAGAAGTGATGAGACCTGATCATAGACTGTGTCTGTGTGAGTGGGGGTGGGAAGGTGGGAACCAAGGCAAGAAGAAAACAAGGACAACCCAGAGTTTTCAGTCGTGATTGACTGGGTGTGAGGCAATGTCATCTGCTAATTGGGAAAAGTAAAGATTTGTGAGCAAAATAGAGACCTCTGCTCTTATGAGATCACGTTTGATTTTCTTACAAAATGGCAAGCAGGCAGTTGGATTTACAAGCCTGGAGCTGAGAGAAGAGAGATAAATTTAGGAATCTTCAGCCTATAGATGTTATTTAAAGTCATGAGAAAAGCAGTGTTTTTAGAACTGTGAGTCACGATCCATTAGTGTTATTACATCATTTTAGTGGGTTAAGACCAAAATTTTTTTTTAAAAATGAGTAGAAATGAATACAGTATAGTGGAATAGAAAATGTCAAAAAGAATCCTATAGAATCATAAACTATTATTTGTGAGACTGCTAATTTTGATATATATTATGTAAGCTATATGTGTGCAACTATGTACATGTGTTTATATGTATTCATATGAACATATATACCTATATATCTGACATATACATGTCATTAGGGAAAGTGAAGAAGAGAAGGGAAAAGGGCCCAGGACTAAGCCCTGAGTGACTCCAACACTTAGAGGTCTTGTAAATGAGAAACTGGGAGATAATCCTGAGATGGAGTAGCTGGTGTGGTGTGATGTTTAATTCTATGTGTCAACTTGACTGGGCCACAGGATGCCCAGATAGTTGATTAAACATTACTTTGGGTGTGCCTGTATGAGTGTTTCTGGATAAGATTAACATCGAACCCCACAGACTTAATAAAGACT
>NW_012150618.1:5788327-5791040 GCF_000956105.1 Propithecus coquereli | reverse complement strand
CCCTCCCCCCTGCCCAACATCCAATAGATGTTATTCTTATATGTGTAGTTTCCATTGTATTTTTAAGACATATCATTGTAGATGCAAACGCAGACCCAACGATCCAGCCTGTGATAAATATCACACTTGGGGCTTTTCCAGTGTTCATCTTATGTGACATTTTGCTTTTGTAACTGTGCAGCAGGGAAGGAATAATATCTTGGCTCTGCCAGTGGTAGGGTGCAGAGTAGAGGAAGGGAGAAGCCTCTATGTCTTGATTATTTCCTTACAACACCTGGAGAAGAACCATTTATTCATTTGCTACCCATTGTTTCTGCTGGAATTGCAAGAAATCTGGTAAAGTTCAGAAGAAAAGATGGGAATGGAGGGAGTGGAAAAGGTTCAGAAGATTACTAAAATTTCAGGACTGACATTCTTTAGAAGGAACAGAATGTATTTAAGCTATTTCTAAGATTTGCAAGGCAAATTCGAGCCACGTGGACATCACTGAGTGGTTTCTGGCACTTCTTGCAGATCTGAGATGGTCGTTATCTAAAGATAAACTGTGATTCATGTCTGATGAGGGAGCTGGAATCAGTGGTCAATTCCTGCAGTCACTGATCTGAGAAGCAAATGCAGGGCTGAGGAAGGGAACAAATGAAGAGCTCAAACTGGGTTGCCATCCCAGGTTACATGGAGGAGAAGAATTTAGAAAAAAAGAACATAAAAGTGAACCAAGTTGGCTGCATAATGTCTATTGATCTGTGTATCTATGTGTGTGTTGGAGGGCAGTTCATCAAGCTTACCATACATGTGAGTGTATACGGTACGACATTAACTACTACAAGATTAGAAATTTGCACTCTGAAAAACATAGTGTTTTGTGCTTTTTGTACTTTCTTTGTATATTTAATTTATTTAGGGGTCCTTTAATTTTTAAATTAAGTTTATATGGAAAAATTCTTCTCTACATTATGCTAAGGAGAACAATGACATAGAATCTTGATCTGGTGACTTTCAAATTAATGTTATTTATTGATGGATGGATTGATATGTTACTGGAGCCCACAACTTTATAAATAGACACAGCAAAATCTGATTAAAAATAAAAAAATCAGCTGTTGAGCTATCAGGACATGGGGTTGCAGAGGACCACATATCTTCCCAGAGTGAGGAGATTTCATTCTAGCTTGACTGGCTTTCAGATTCTCCATTTTCCACTGAAAACACAGGCCTGTCCCCTTGTAGGAATGATGTATCAGTTTCATCAGTCTACTCTGGTCTGAATTCTTAAAAGGTTTTTGGAAAATTTTCAGGGTCACGGATCACAACACATCTTCAGAGTGCTTGAACCCATCAGCCGACCATTCTCCAGCTGGTCTGTTTGTGCTGACAACCGGCTGAGTAAGTTACGTGGCACACTGACTCACTCGTGCAGCACGCAGTCCCTGCTCTGAAACCTCCTCTTTTCTGCCTTTCTCAGGACACCCCCTCAGGGATTCACCCTTCAGGAGACATCAATCTCAGCTGATGAGACAACCTTTCCTCCCCTGGGCCTCTTTTATACTTTTTTTAATCTTCCAATTTGAAAAGAGGGAGGAACAGTTGGGAGCAGAGTTTTAAAGGTGCACAGTGTGCTCTCCAGGCCCTGCAGGGAGGGGAAGGGGAAAGGGGAAATATCAGAGAGAGAGACTCCTACAGAGACTCCATGGGAATGTGGCCGCCATCAGAGATGTTCCTCCTCTAGCTCCAACTTTGAAAGGTATTTTGTTAGTTTGTTTTACAATGGAAGGCTTTCCCCTTACAGAAGTCCATTTTATTGTAATTAGAAACTACTTTAGATTAAAAAAAAAACAATTCTCTTTAACTTTATGTTTGCATTAAAATTCACCAAACATTTGGCCGTGTGTGGTTTGAAAATGATGGTGAAAGTTGGAATTTCCCTCTTCTTTTCTTGGAAATCATACAAATCTCACAAGGAGAACATGAAACAGAAACACAAATTCCGGATGAAACCTGGAACTACAAAGTATGTAAAGGGGCTTCCAAAACAAGTGGAAATTGAGCAGAGAATGTGAGAGGAGGGAAAGAGAGAGAGGTCTCCCATGTTAGAAAGTGTTGGCTCATTACACCTCTCTGAGGAGAACACAGACCAAATCCTGGGTCTGCAACAGCAGGAACAGGGAGGAAGACAAAGACTTTACGTTGTTCACAAACCCACAGTTGATTATCTTCATTAATTTCTAAACCAATTTACCTACAAAACATGAATGTTGAAAGAGTTCTCCTCTAAGGCTGCTCCGGGGTTCAGGCCATTGTCCTACTTGAATTTCCTTTGATCCTCCCTCCAAAATTTATCACATAGTTTATTTTTATTTCTTTTGGAAGTTTCTCTTCCTTTTACTGTTTTTGAATTTTTAAACAGTGTTAGATAGGATGATGTCTAACTTCTCTTTCTTTACTTTTGTTTTTATCTGCAGTCTCTCTCTTCTTCAAAAATTGTTCAACTCCTTCAAGGCTGCCATTGGTTTTGCTGTCACCTGTTGCCACTTACCTTAATCTAATTTGGCTTTAAATGGTGCTCATTCAACTACAGGCATTTCTGGCTTTAAAAATCAGACCTACATTTCAACCAAGAGCAGGTCAATTCCTTAAAAGACAATTCACCAAAAAACAATTTGCTGAAGGATCAATTCATTCAATGATAATTCTTTGAAAATGCAAAGGTAATCAT
>NW_012150618.1:5781528-5785837 GCF_000956105.1 Propithecus coquereli | reverse complement strand
ATGCCCAGATAGTTGATTAAACATTACTTTGGGTGTGCCTGTATGAGTGTTTCTGGATAAGATTAACATCGAACCCCACAGACTTAATAAAGACTACCCTCTCCAGTGTGTCTGGGCCTCGTCCAATTTGTTGAAGGCCTGAATAGAATAAAAGGCTGAAAAAAAGACAAGTCATTTCTCTTTATTCTCTTTGCCTGGCTGTCTTCAACCTGAGACACTGATCTTCTCCCATCTTTTAACTCAGACTAGGGCTTATATCATTGGCTTCCCTGGTTCTCAGGCCTACGCACTCACAACGGAATTGTACTATAGGCTCTCCTAAGTCTCCAGCTTGCAGATCTTGGAACTTCCAAGTCTCTATAATCACATGAGCTAATTCTTTATATATAGGCATATTGGGTGGGTTGATGAGAGAATGGGAGGGGACAAAGTGGAGCTAGGGTATATGTGTATATACAATTCTTGTGGGATGTTTGACTATAGCGGGGCTAAAACTAAAGGGGGTAGGATAGTGCAGGTTGGTTTTATTTTAAGTGAAATAATAATTTAAAATAAAATTATCTTTAGAGATGAGAGAATGTGGAATATGTTTGCATCTTACTTCATTAACTGCAGCTCTGATGTTGCTCTGCTGTTGGTTTCTTGGCTTAGATGAAGGATGGCAGCATAGGTTAACTGGGAGTGGCTGCCTGGATTGTGGTGTTGAGAAGGATCATGAGGCTGTGTTTGACAGCCACCTTGCTCTCCTTGCCTTAGATTGAGGTGTTGGAATATAGGTAAATGAGAAAATGATTTTAAAGAGGGGTGATGGTATTTAATGGCTAGATTTTGCTCAATTGCCTTTAAAAAAAGAACAACCTCATTCACTGAACAAAAATATATTGAATAACTATGTGTCTGGGAATATACTAGGTATTGTAGGATGCAAAATAAAAGATGATATTGTGCTATCAAGAAACTTCTAGTAAAGGTAGGGAGTTAAGGCATATACACACAGCTAAATAATAATTTAATAACTAAATGACTGGTATAGGATTGATATAGACTGAATGCTTTTGTCTTCCCCCAAATTCATATGTTGAAATCTAACCCCAATGTGATGGTGTTTGGAGGTGAGGCCTTTTTGAGGTGCTTAGGTCAGGAGGGTGGAGCCCTCATGAATGGGATTAGTTCCCTTATAAAAGAAGTCCAAGGTAGCTCGCTCAGTCCTATCACCCTGTGAGGATACAGTGAGAAGATGGCCATCTATGAACCAAGAAGTGGGCCTTCGACAGACACCAAATCTGCCAGCACCTTGATCTTGGACTTCCAAGCTTCCAAAACTGTGACAAATCAATTTCTGTTGTTTATAAGCCCCCCAGTCTATGGTGTTCTGTTATAGCAACCTAAATGGACTTAGATAGAGCAAATATGGAATACTGGTAATCACAGAAAATTTATTAGATAGTGCTAAAGAATGCTTCCTTGTGGAGAACTTACTTTTCAGATGCTAGCTGGGTATCCATGCCTTTCATACTCAGAGGTGTTTTTAACTATAAGTTTGATAAAATTATTTTATGTTCACTAGAAAAACCTACCTAATCTCAACTCATTCTCTCATTAGCCTATTATATTCCTAACATTAGTTTCCATTGCTTTGGTTTAAGCCCCTTGTAGAGCTAATTAAATTCTAAATACTCTAAAAGAAGAATGAGGAAACCATTATAAAGATACTTTAAAAGTTATTTTTTTAACATTTAAAAGGTAAAGAAATAATATGGCTCTTTTTAGAGAAGTCTCCTAAGAACCAGCATTTAAGCATCTGTCAGAAACAGGTAAAGTTAGTAAAATATGAAATGTAGTTAAACAAAATTATTAATATTTCCAAGTTAATTAGCTATTCTATAGAAAGAAAATGGGACCTGAAAAAGTCAACATTTTGGAAGGACAACAAGTGTTCCCAGGGCCTAAATTTCTGGTCAAGAACTGGGTTTAGAATAGAGAGAAGCATTCATATACATTCATTCATTTCATCCTGTGAGGCAGTTATTTTTTCCATTTTCTAGTGGAGGAAAGGTTGTGTGGAGAGGTTTACTATAACTTGCTCAAGGTCGTTTAGCTAGTAAGCACTCAGGTCTCTTGACTAATTCCAGTGTTGTTGCCACGACTTTAGTCATCTCTCCATGGGAACACAAGCATCTCAGGCACTTACTGGTTGAGTGATGGGCTGGACCAATTAATTGAATTTTTTGGATAAACTATTATGGCCTGAGGGTATTCTCTTTTTACCATGGCTTGAAAGTGGGTGGTACCTAAATTTTGATCCATGATCGACACTTGGGCAAATTGGTAACATTCAAGCATTTTACTCTATTATACCAACTTAGTCCTGTCTAATATCTACTGTGGAACTGTGATCTGATTAGTTTGTTATTATCACCTAATGAGATATATTTTAATTTTAGGATTTTCTCCCACCTTTACTGGCTGACAATCTCCATCTACTCCACCAAACACCCTCAAACTTAACCTATCAAACACTCCAAATGTAGAAAGATAACATCGTTGGGGCACCAGTAGTTTGAGCCTTTCGATAGCATATCAAACACCCCCATACTGAATAGTATCACAGGGGATGTGAGCAAAACTGAGAACCAATGAAGCTGACCTGTCTACCAACTTCTGGAATTTTTCTTAAGGTTTTCAGGCAACATGCTTTAAAATTCTTAATGAGTTAAGTTGCTGCCAGAAAAATAATATTTGGCTTCATTTTATGGGGGAATACACTTCAGCTCATATGTAGATGATGTCATTTCATGTGAGATTTCTCTAATTATTAATACATGTGTTCTCTCCATTTGTAGGCACTAATGATGTGGTGTGATAGTTAAAATCCTGCCAAAATTTTATTATGGCCATGAGTAACTTGCCTTCCCAGGTGTATTATACATGGCAGTATGTTGGGAATTAATTTTTCTTGTAGGTTTCAGCAATAAGAAGCCTGGATTTTATTCCTGATAAATTGGGTAAAGGACATTGTATAATTAGAATGTGTTGGGGGAAATGCTGCCTGGCTCTGAAAGAGGAGGAATTTTTTTCCTTTGTTTTAATGTGTTTCTACAACCCCATATCTTTAGTACCTATGTCCAGGAGTTACCCAAAGTCCAAAATCCTCTGAGAACTGGAAAAAAGACATTGAATTTATTATGTGGTTTGACTCAGAATTAGGGAGTATAGTGAGTTTTAATTTGTAGACCTCATAGTATAGTGTGAAATGGTATTTTGTCAGTGCAGGATATTATATTCCCATTAAGATATTTTTAAACCATCAACCTTCCCTCTTTGGGCAGATTTTGTAGTTTCTGTATCTGCTTACCAGAGATAAGAACTCCATTAAGGGGATTTCTGTGCCAATGATATGGCCTTTCTTGTCATGTCAAATGAAACTAGTTTTGTCTTCTCAATATTTATACCTGTGCATCACTGTCTGTGAAGTTACCCATTTCTTGGTTCCAGACAGAGAAAAAATATGATTTTTTTTTTTTTGGTGAGCTAGAACAATTCTTCCCTAGGACTACCAATCTTAGGAGACGCTTTCCTGAGTTAGGCTTTCCTACTGGCTGAGAAGTTTGAGTTTCTCTGACTTGACCTCCTTCTTTTCCCATCCTAGTTACCTTAATGCCCAGTTTTAACATCAACAACCATTCTTTCTTTGCTCCCTTCCCAAATTAGGCTTATTCCCTTTCCTGAAAGGGTCTGTGATGCACCTTTTTCCTGGCTGAGTTTCTCTCGCTTTCTAATCATTCTGGGTCCTTTTCTCCTAACACATTTTAATATAATATTTCCCTGCAGCTTTTTCTTTGACGCTCTTCTCTCTTTTCTTGCCCTCTTTAGGAAACTCTTACCTCTTGACTTATCTCCTTACTCACTTCTGTGCAGGTGGCTCCCACAGTTATCTCCAGCCCTAAGCTTGCATTCAATATATTCCTCTCCATTTCCTTAAAAAAATTGTTTTAATAGAAAATTTCATATGCATACAAAGAAGAGAGGATAATGCCGTGAATTCCCATGGTCCCATCATCTAGCTTAACAATTGTCAATATTTTGCCAGTCTTGTTTTATGTGTGCCAGATCCAGGTATAATTATTTCAGAAAAGAATATATCATATATAGATAGTGCTGTGAATTTTCTAATGAGTCACCTAATTAGGCACATGATAGTTTGTCTTATGTTATTAATTCTAATATGTATCACTTCTTTACATTGAGATCTCTGATTTCTTTCACTTCTGCATTTCTGATTCAAAATCAATGTCTAAAAATTAATTTC
>NW_012150618.1:5776778-5780318 GCF_000956105.1 Propithecus coquereli | reverse complement strand
TTTTTTATGGCTGAGTAGTACTCCATGGTGTACATATACCACATTTTGTTAATCCACCCATGAATTAATAGGCACTTGGGTTGATTCCACATCTTTGCTATTGTGAATTGTGTTGCAATAAACATTTTAGTGCAGGTGTCTTTTTAATAAAATAACTTCTTTTCCTTTGGATAAATACCCAGTAGTAGGATTGATGGATCAAATGGTAGGTCTTCCTTTAGGTCTTTGAGGAAACTCCATGCTGTTTTTCATAGATGTTATGCTACTAGTTTGCAGTCCCACCAACAGTGTATAAGCATTCCTTTCTCTCTGCATCCACACCAGCATCTATTGTTTTTGGACTTTTTAATGAAAGCCATTCTAACAGGGGGAAAGTGATATCTCATTGTGGTTTTAATTTGCATTTCCCTAATGATTAATGATATTGAGCATTTTTTCATATGCTTATTGGCCATTTATCTATCTTCTTTTGAAAAGCCTCTGTTCATGTCTTTTGCCTACTTTTTAATGGGATTGTTTGTTTTTTTCTTTCTGGTTCATTTGTGTTCTTTGTAGATACTGGTTATCAGCTCTATATCAAACATATAGCTTGTGAATATGTTCTTCCATTGTGTAGGTTGTCTATTTGTTCTGCTGATTATTTGTTAGCTGTTCAGAAGCTTTAAACTTTAATCAAATCCCATTTATTTGTTTTTGTTGTTGCTGTGGTTGTCATTGAGGTCTTCTTCATAAATTCTTTGCCTAGGCTAATATCTAGAAGAGTTTTTCCTATATATTCTTCTAGAATTCTTATGGTTTCATGCCTTACATTTAAGTCTTTTTTCCATCTTGAATGAACTTTTGTGAGTGGTGAGAGATGTGGATCCTGTTTCATTCTTCTGCATGTGGCTATCTAATTTTCTCAGTACCAGTTATTGAATAGGGTTTCTTTTCCCCACTGTGTGTTGTTGTCTGCTTTGTCAAAGATCAGTTGGCTATAAGTGGATGGTTTTATATCTGGGTTCTCTGTTCTGTTCCATTGGTCTATGTCTCTAGTTTTGTGCCAATACTATGCTGTTTTTGTTACTGGAGCCTTGTAGTATAGTTAATGTGATGCCTCCAGATTTGTTCCTTTTTCTTAAGATTGCTTTGCTATACAGGCTCTTTTCTGGTTCCAAATGATGCATAGAATTATTTTTTTTAGATTTATGAAATATGACATTAGTATTTTGGTGGGAATTGCATTGAATTTGTAAATCACTTTGGGGAGTATGGACATTTTAGCAGTGTTGATTCTACCTATCCATGAGCATGATATATTTTTTTTTCATTTGTTCGTGTCATCTGTGATTTCTTTTGTCAGTGTTTCATCATTCTCTTTGTAGAGATCTTTCACCTCCTTGGTTAAGTATATTCCCAGGTATTTTATTTTCTTTGTAACTATCGTGAATGATATGGAGTCTTTGATTTGACTCTCAGTTTGACTGTTATTGGTGTATAGAAATGTTACTGATTTGTGCACATTGATTTTGTAACCTGAGACTTTGCTGAATTTATTTATCAATTCCAGGGGTCTCTTGGTGGCATCTTTGGGGTGTTCTAGGTATAAGCTCATATCCTCAGCAAAAATGGATGGTTTAACCTCCTTTTTCCCCAGTGAATATCCTATATTTCTTTGTCTTGTCTGATTGCCTTTTAAACTGTTTGATATTTTGAAGTTCAGTGTGGGAGGCCTATGGCCAATTCACATATGCTATTGCTTACTTACTAAAGGAAATCCAGATGTCCAACGTCACTTGGTAACATTGATTTTTAAGGCAAACTAAAGCTTGCAGAGAGCAGACAGTGGAATGTTGTTAGTGGTTTGTGCAGATGATAAAATCTGTTGTCAACAACACTACCAGAATTTCACTTTCAGGACTATTCAAGGTAGTTCACACAGTTCTAGGATTACTGATGCACTCAAAAATTATGAGCAGACTTACAAGTGGCTATCAACAGTGCATTACTTTTTTTCTTGTTAAAAGAGCAACTGAAACAGGGTTTTTAGTTTTAGTTTGGTGTCTTTACATTTGAAAGAAAGCTTTTAACACTTGTCAGCATTTGCTAAAAGTAAGGTTAGCTACAAAGAATGGGGGTGGGGGGAAGAATTGTGCTTACAAGAAACAGATAGCAAACTCCTTAACCAGTGGTATTTAGAAATAAAGTTAAAAATATTTAGAGTTAAACATTTATAGTTCAAATTGGCCATTGCTTTAGAAAACAATGATAAAAAATAAATGCCCCAATGTACAAGGAAATAATGTGAACCAACTTATATAGGCACATTATTGATAATTAGCTGCTACCCAGCATGGCCTGACTCTCAATTTCTACCCATCATTCTACTCCAAATCATTTGTGCCAGTCAGTGTCATAGCAATTTGCACATAATTTGGGGTTGACAAACTAGTGATGTACATAGAATCAATATTAGTCCAGGTCTTCCACTATGATTGATGAAGAATCAGTGATGCAGTTTTCCCAATTGTCTAAGCTAGATACTGGGCTTTTCTCAGTTGGCTATGTCTCACTTTGCTTGCATGTTATTGCATATCGAACATCAGATTATATACATTATGCCAAGCCAAAGATTGCCATCAGATTTTACCTTTAATATTTATAAATTTGGGAGAATTCCTATGTTCTCAAGAACTCCCAAACATTTTTAAAGTTCCTGATCTTTCTTTCTGTAAGGCTGGAAGACCCTTAAAGCCAGGAAGAAAGCCAGTTCTTTCCAAGGAGCTTTATCGACTCCATAAAGTCATCCTTAGTTGTATTTAAACTGTTTGGTCATATAAGATTCTATGCACATTCTCAAATAATGCATTCCAGTCAAAGCCTTGGTAATACTGTATAACCAATGTTTCCAATGGTCTCCTGTTACAAGGCAAGCAGATTCTTATTGAACTTATGCAAATAACTATATTGTCATAAAATAAGAATACTCACTAATAGCTTCTGAATTCTGGAGGGATCAGGTAGGGAAAAAAAGTAATTGCTTCATCTTTGTTCACAAAGGTATACTTTATCAAATTGTGGTAAGTTATTGATAGCTTAAGGGAAAAGAAAAAGGTTTTCTTAAATCTGAAAAAACAAACCATTAAAGGGCCAGCTATATTTCAAAGACAAAAACCATAAAAATTAATCATCTATTTGTTCAGTCTCATGTAATTAATTCTTGTTCTGCTTGATGTTGGGTTAGTTGTTTTAAAAACCAATGAATTCCTTCATAAAAATTCTGAAAATTCTTATCCATTCCAATGGTATGATCTTAAAGTTAGAAACCTGTACTTGTCAGGTTATTTTTCATGAATTCCCTTGAAGATGAAACACTTTAGGACTATAGTTCCTTACAAAAGCTTTTAGAACATCAAAGGAAAACAATTAACTGTCTATAGGTGACAAGGCTTAAAATGGCCGTGGTTAAAGATCCGATGACAATTCATTATACTAATGATAAAAATGAACAAGAGGCCAGGCGCAGTGGCTCACGCCTGTAATCCTAGCTCTCTGGGAGGC
>NW_012150618.1:5755254-5773989 GCF_000956105.1 Propithecus coquereli | reverse complement strand
TTGAATCTTGTCTTATAGTCACAAACTGGTTCATCCTTTTTCTTTTCCTAAGATTGAATGACAGACTAGTCAGTTTTGTTTTGTTTTTGAGGAAATACTTTAGGAATAGATTCTAAGAAATTGTTTATTATTTTCTTAATTTTCCCCTTTTCTTGTCCATCCTGAAAGATTAAGTAGTTGGGTCTTTGATACTTTTCTCAGGTACCTCCCATTTGGCTTCAGCCATCTATTTTCAGGATTTACCAGGTCCCAGAATCATGTGAATAAATTGGTAAAGATGAAAGAGTTTTAAATGATGTGTTCTGATGAGAATTCTAAACTTCTTGGCAAATATCTGAGGGTTTTCTTTGGGACAAGGAAACATTTCACTCTTTCTCCGATCTCACAATTTTGATCAACCTGTAAGGATGATCAAAGAAGCAGACCTAATTATTTTGAAGGTTTAACTTCATAAGGCATTTGTTTAGCTTTATTTTTATCTTTAGGGTGGAAAGTTAACTAATCTGTAAGGTTAGTAGATTCAGAGTAGGCATAGAAGGAGAGAGAGAGAGAGAGAAAATGCAGTTGGAGTTAAGTCTGTCAATGTACAATTATTTCTATTCAATTAGTTTCATAAAAATTTAATTTGCCTTTTGTAAGGAATTTTTAGAGATGTAGTTTTTGATATGCCTAGTCTTTTAGAAGCCTTCACATGCTAATCAAACATACACTTCATTGTTTCTGAGGCATTTGGGATCCCTTTTTATTCTCTTGTGCCTTCCAAGTGGACAATTTTATCTAGGTTAAAACTTTCACACTGTGGTGACTGAAACTCTAAAGTTACATTTGGTAAGGTTCACCCATTCCTCTAGAAAAGTACAGGTTCAGGGTCCATAGTTCTTATACATGAAATGGTGTGGAGTTCCATATGGAGAAGTTCTAGACTTCTTAGATGCAGATGAACACATTATTCCCTGTCCTCTTGTACTCTAACCTACAAGAGACCTCCTTGCTGGACTCAGTCTAGTTTCTGTCTGACCAGTCAGACACCTGAGGCCCCCCTCCTGGACTCAGTTCAGTTTCTGCTGCATATTCCAAATCTAGTCCAGATAAAATATGCTCAAATAAATTTAGAGTACTGGACACAAGTTGTGGAGCTTGTATCTAAGAGGTATGGATACTGGTGGTGATCTCTAAATGTGCAGCTAGAATTAGTGAGTGCAAGAGTATCAGCAGGTTACCTATGCCTGTTTACTTGTTACTCCTGGGAGTCATCACTGGGTGGGGGAAGGGCTCCTCTAGATCCCACTTATGACACCAGAACTGTAAAAAAAAAAAAAAAACAAACAAAAAACAAAAATAACTTTAGACAAAATAAATTTAACAGAGTTTAAGCAAAGAATGCTTTGTGAATCCCTCAGAACCAGAAGCGTTTCAGAGAATTCTACTGCAGCAGCAGGGGCAGCAAGGTTTTATAGGCCAACACATAAGTAAGATGAAGAAAGTATATTTGATTGCTTAGAGCAGAAGAAGTTTGGGTAGAGGTTAGTCGGCAGTTTCTGATTAGTAAAGACTCTAGTTTCATTTTACTGTTGTGTTGGACTTCAGTTTGTTTATGCAGGAACTTAAAGCTCTAGAGCCACCTCAGCCTAATGGCCTCCCAATTAAAAAAATTTTAACAGTGGGAAAATGGTTATTTAAAATGTGATCGCCTTTGAAACTTGTGCTTGTTGCTCACTGTATTGCCTTCTAAGAGGGACAGTTAGAAAAAAGTAAGGCTGGTTTACTTACATTCACTTGGAACAAACAAAAACCCTCAAAACATAGGTTTTAACTACATTTTGCTCTGATGGTTCTGTTTAGTATGTGAAGAAGGAAAAATACTGAGTTAAAGTCAATATGTTGTTTATTAGTAACTCTCCACTATGTAGAAATATATTTGTTTTGTTTATCTCTTGTCCTGATAGAGAAAGGCAGAAGAGGAATTAAAAGCTAATCAAAGATCAAAAGAGAAAAGGACTGAATAAAAGCATAACAAAACCAGATCATAATATCTTGATCTAGTTAGTATTTCTACTTTTGCCATTTGGGGAAACAAGGGTATTGCAGAAATCAAAAAGGCAGCACTTTGTGGATTGATTTTTCTGGTAAGAAGAAACCCCAACTCTTTTGTTATATAGAAGCAATGTAAACTAAGCACCAGGCCCCCACCAATACAAATAGCTGTTCTCATCTGTATGTCGGAAAAAAAATCTACACTTCATAGTAATTGGGCCATGTGGGCTTTGAAAGACATTTTTATAGGTCCTTTCTCTGAATAAGGAAGAATGCTCACGCCTCTGTTGCTTCCTCTGTATGGCTGAGTTTCTATCTGTTATCAGCATTAATTTTAATAAGCAATTTCTAGAATCTAACAGAAGTTTATTTTAAGGTTTCCCTTGTTTCGTATGCTAAACCTAGTAGGAAAAGAATGTTCCTCAAATTTTATAGACAGATAACTGAGATACAGAGAGATAAAAGTGTTCATTAACATTAGAAAAAGCTGGTAAGGTGAGCTGCATAATGAATTTGTCAGCTCTTGCTATCTTTATAGAAGTTCAGGTCTATTCTTGGTGTTTACTCTGTCTGCAGGAATTCATCTAAATATTAGAAGTTTACAGACCATGGAGGGGAGGACCCAGGAGAAGCCCATGAAGTAGACAGAACTATCCACAGACAGGTAGGTGTTCCTTGAGGAAGTGGATTGGATTCTGGGATCCATCTCACTTTGTCAGCTAGTAGAAACTACCCTTAAATATCACAGATAGATAAGGGACTTTTGCTACGTTCACTTGATAAAAAGCCTAGTGTTTTGTGCCATCAAGTTAAATGGTTTGTGTGTGTGGAAATTAACTTCAGTCAGAATTAGCTTTTGGATACAGAGAAATTTAAGGTATATGAAGGATATATCCACACTTGTTTCCACAGCAACAGGATCTTTTCCCCCTGAGCTTAGTCCCTAAATGTCAATTTGATGCTTTCACTCTAAATCTTAAAATCATCTTAGCTAATGCTAATACCATTTATAACTTTTCAGAATTCTAACAGACATAAACAACCACAGACCTCAGTGTAGTGAAAAAATAAATGATTAACCCTTCAGTCAATTTTGGAAAATATAACTTAAGATAAAAATAAAGAGCTAAAAGATATTTCATTGTTGTTTTTCCTTTTAGATCTTCTTTATGTTTCCTCAGAGGTATAACAGGGCATTTGAATAAAAAATATTGTAGGGTAGAAATGTGCCTAAAAGATAAAATAACGGAGACATTTCTTATGTGTTAGTAATCTCCCGGTCCTTGAGGACTTTGAATTCAGTCACATGTTTTCCTGGGTTGGATAATTTCTAGTAAAATCTCAAATCTAATACTGTGCTGTGTTTAGGACCCTTTAAAAATATGAGTGTTAAAATAGCTCTCCTTAGTTTAAAATAACGCCCTATATTTTTTAAAATATTGAATTTTGGCCCCAAATTGTGCAGATAACTGTTTTTAAAAGTTTTCAGGGGATTTTGCTGTCATTTATACTTGATAATCAAAACTTTAAAATGCCTTTTTTCCCCTAAATTCTACAAGGTGACGGTGGTAAGGAGGTACTATCTTTTATAATATTACTTCTTGAATCTCAAGAGAAGAGCAATAACAGTCTTGAAAAGCAAGGCAATAAAGATATGCCTTCCTTACTTGTACAAACACAGTCACCTGCAGCGTAATGATATTTCGGTCAATGAGGGACAGCACGTATGACAGTGGCCCCATGAGATTATAATACTGTATTTTTATTGTGCCTTTTCCATGTTCAGATATGTTTAGATACACAAATAGTTACCACTGTGTTACAATTGCCTACAGTATTCAGTACAATGACATGCTGTACAGGTGTGTAGCGTAGGAGCAATAGGCTATACCATATGGCCTAGGTGTGTAGTAAGCTATGCCACCTAGATTTGTGTACATACGCTCTATGATGGTCGCACAATGACAAAATCACCTAACAGCTCATTTATCAGAGTGTATCCATATCATTAAGCCACATATGACTATACCAAACTATCAAGGATGGGACTGTGTATGGTCTACAGCTCTCCATAGAAATTTCTGTAAACAATTGAAAATGCTACAATATTGAGGCCTGGAGCTCTGAAAACAGCATGTAGCTAATGGCTCCATTCAAGGGAATTGTCACTTCTCTATTGTCCTTTTCATTAGTCACTGCCATTCTTCTGTTTTGCCAGTTTCATTTTTCCTCCAGGCAAACATCCTGTAAGGCATTAAAAAGAAGGGTGGGAGACTAATTAGTGTGTCAAGGGGAACTAGAGGTTTGGTGAGAAATTCAGAATCTCATTTTCCTTTCCCCCCTAAGAATTGATTTTGCTGTCACCGTTTAAAAAATAACAAATGGATGTGCTTCTATTATTTGATGGAGATAAAGTACTTCTTCCTCTCCAAGTATAATTTGTTACAAATTCTATTAACCAAATATACATTTCAGAAAGAAAATTATTAAAAATTTTGAATACGTCTTAAATAGTCTAATTATTTGTGACTATGAAATGGATTGATTTGCCTTTGTTTATATATGTAATTAGGATAAATCCAAATAGAAGTGAGATAAAAGATACATAATCAGATTAGAGTGCTTGCCAGGAAAGTAATGATTTTTTTAAAAGCTATGCATCATGTAGAAAATTTTGTAATCTTCTATTTAAAGAGTTCTATTTATATAGTTTATTTAGTTGCAGATTGAATCAGAGATAAGATGTTGTTGTTGTTGTTGTCTTTTAATCCACCTCTAGACTTCTGTCCTTCCAGGTAGAAAGTCTTGTTTATAGTGTGGTTTGTGAATGTTGACAGGAAGTTTTCACAGGTTAACTCCTATTAATACTATTTTTTTTGAGGAAGAAAGTGGAAAGGCAACAGTTCTCTCTGTAGGTGCTTTATATTTGATACTGAGAAGAAGGTGAAATTTGATTCTTTCTATTGTTATCTTTTTTTGATTGATATTGACATCCTTCCCATTTGTGCCTCAGTGATAGGGAAAAGTTAGACTCTTGCCAGGGGTGTCATTAATCTAAGGCGTTAGGTATTGATGACCTGAAGGTTAACCCTACACTGCAGTTTCACTATTTTGTAAGCTTTGCTGCTTTCTGTTCTTTTCCCTTGTCCTGTTTCCCAAGTGATCAATTTCTGTCAGGCCTGTTTATTTCCAACTGGATTGCTTTTTTATATAGTTTTGTTCAAAGAGATTGATTTATTCCCCTCGTCCTTCCTCTGGAATGATACCCTGATCTTATTTTATTATATTATTATTTATTTATTTATTTCAGGAATTTGGTGACAAATAATTCATCATATTCTTCTGAGGTTTTATCCCCCCACCCTCTTTCATGTAGAAAGTTATTTTAATGATAATATAATGTGATTGGTTAACAGCAAACTTACAGGATACATGAATGAGATGTTCTATTCTTCTTTCTATTGGGAAGTTAGTCTGTCCTTTCTTCCTTCCTTCCCTCCTTCCTTCCTTTTTTATTTTTCTGATTATATGACAACTTTGCTATAGGAAAGCAACTTTTAATTCTTTATAATGGGGCCAGGGAAGGTGTCAGCAGGTGGGGGAGCATCGGGTTAGGAATCAGAGTGAATTCCTACACCCATAAACTAAAAAAGATCAGATAGTCCTAAAGAAAATCAAGCAGTTGTCCCTTAAGGAATGGGTATAATTTTCTCTAAGTCCCTTCGAGGTTTGATTTTCATGATTACCTGTGGAAAGAGGGACAAACAAGTCTTCATCTTCTCACAGGGTTTCAACAACTTGATTGAAAACTAATGGATTTTATCCATTAAAAATGATTGTCTTCTCCTAAGGAAGAAATGAAGGGAAATTGTTAGGTGTTAGAAAATAGGAGAAAGACTGGGTAAGTACTAAATGAAGAACTAGGGCAGGCAGAGCAGGAGAATCCAGGCACCGAGTCCTGGGGGAGAAGCTAAGGGCCTTGCCCTGGGGTTAGCTTCATCTGAGCTGCACCCTGGGTATGTTACTTTGAGTACGTTCCCCAAACTTTTTGATTCCTAGTTTTCTTTATTTGTGAATAGAAAAATAATATGTATTTCCCAGGGTTATTGTGAGGATTAAAGGAGATAGTATTTTCCATGGACGGTGTCTGCTTGAGGGCAAGGATCTTTCCCTAATACAGTGCCGGGCACATAGTAGGTGCTCAGTAAATATTTAGTTGAAAGGAAGGAAAGGGCAAGGAACCTAAAAGAGCAGATATTAAAGAAGTAGGTCAGGAAGATAAGCAGGAAAACAAAGGAAAAATGGAAAGAATACAAAAGAATAGGTGAAGCATGGAGAACTATTTGGCCCTGATATGCCCTGGAGCCACTGTCTCCCCTTCCCATGCCTCCTGGGGGGGTGGGGCTCTTTCACTGTTTTTTTCTAAAGCCATCAAAGTGGACATTGGAAATACAAGACAAAAGTATGGGGTGTTAGTGCACTGGGGGTAAGGTTTCTTTTTAAATAAGTTTATAAGCCAGACCCCACTTCCCTACCCCATCAAATGTTGATGGTACTTTGTTCAATATTCCTATTTCAACCTACCTATGAGAACTGCAAGGCCACTGCCACCACTCATACTGATCCACATGTGGCAACCTCTAAAATTATCCAGTGTGTCATTGTCTTATTCAGGCTAGCAAGCACTGGGAAGTAGTGGTGAGTCTTGCTCCTTGTTTTCTCAGTGATTTTTATTAATCTGCATTTGACACTCTGATAAATGCTCATGAGTTGTAGATGGCCAGTTCACAAAGGTTACCTAATGTCAGCTCAGCCCATGGTGCATTGCAAATGAATCCTGACTTCAATGCAGTGGCATTTTGGTGCTTTACTTATTGTTAAGTTTTGAGTAGTTTTCTCACCTTCACCGCTACAAAATACATCTTGTCATAGTGGATTTGGGAGACCGCTCTTCTCTGTTTACAGCAAGATCAAGAACTTGATGTTATCAGGGAATTTCCTGTGAAGATCTAGTTTTGGTATTTATTCATGCCTCAGAACTCAAAATAGTAAAATCTTATATGCTAATCAGAAAAAGAAGACACAGAGATGGACATTTCATAAATCATCGATATATGAGAAAGGCACCTAATTAAAATATGACTAAGCAAAATTCTCAAAATAAAATCAAGGTATATATTTAAAAAAGCCAATATTGTAAACTAAATGAAAGGTCTGGGTACCTGTTGAGAAGAGTATAGATAAACGAGAAAAAGAACCTTTACACGCAGCTCAGAGGCACTTGCCTCCTGTATTTTGGGGCCATCATCACAACAGGTTCCCAGCCACACTGAGCACTGGTTGGTCAGGGACTGTGACCTCGGGGCTCTGACAGGTGATGGCGGCTGCGCTGTTTTCTGGTCATTCCTTTAGATCCATGGGAGTAGCTCTTCCATGTGACGTTGAAGCACAGGAGTGATTAAGCGATCCGGTCTGCGGCTTTCCTTCCCATAAAGCAGATAATGTCTATGTTCAAGTCTATCAATTTTATGCTCTTTGTATATATTAAATTTTCAGAAGATTTCTAGTGTGTGAAGGTTTTTTCAAATGAGCAATAAAATTTGGTTTTTCAGAGTGGACATTTAACACAAGAAGATGGTCAACGAGAGAGGCATAAGACAGGTTTAGTGTCAATGAGCTTTAATTGGATGCCTACTGTGTTCTAGCACTGTGCTGGGCATTATAAAACAGAACAGGGAACATGGTGGCCACAGAGGGTTGACACATATTTCTGTATCCTGGTTTTTGTCAAGGAGACGGTGAGTTAGTCCTATAGTAAACTATGTTGACACAGCACTTCAGACAGTATGGCCTTTCTTACTCGTTTTCAGTCTTGTGCATTTTGTAGCCTCCTAGAAGTGTCGGT
This sequence comes from Propithecus coquereli, assembly GCF_000956105.1. Taxonomy (NCBI): domain Eukaryota; kingdom Metazoa; phylum Chordata; class Mammalia; order Primates; family Indriidae; genus Propithecus; species Propithecus coquereli. Next base: position 5,766,050 of record NW_012150618.1, on the reverse strand, counting down.
GTGATGTTCCATCTTGAAGAATAATTCACTTAGTCTATTAGAGTGATAAGTGGCGGGTCTTTGCTAACACAGAGCACACTGCCATTGAAAATAAAACGTCCTTGGCTTCTCCCATTACTCATATACTTGTGACACTGTGTTTCCTCTGCCTTATAAAACGACCTTTCCCCGTGCTGTTGTAAGGGCTGAAAGGTCATATAGCCTTTGGTTTATTATTCAGAGCTCTCAGTAAAGAGCTTAATATTTTTTAACAGCATTTCCTCCCTACTACATTAGAAGCATGTCAGATTGAAAAAATCAAGCTAGGATGGACTAAAAGTGCTTCTTTACTTGTGATAGGCAGCACATTTCCCAATACTAAAAATCTTGCAAAACTTGGTTAGTTGGAATATTTTCTCTAAAAGATACTGTGTTCTCAAATACCCTATTTGTCCTCGTAGCAGCCCTGAAAGGTAGGAGAATGGGGAAATATTCCTGTTCCCTTCATACAGATGTGACAACTGAGGCTCAGAAAGGTTAAATTTCTTGCTCAAGGTCATTCAAGCCTTTATTTGTCAGGTCTATAAATATTTGTTAGTCATAGAGTAATTGGCAGAGGCAAAACTATAATTTGATTTTTCAGCTCCGTGTTTTCCCACTAACTTAGGTTTCCACTACCTTATAAATAACCAGATTAGAAATGTTCTCTTTGTAAAAACCTGATTGTATGGAGTCTTAAACACAAATATGTGCAGAGTGAAAGAGAATTGTCCCTGATTCAAAACTTACTTTCCTAGACGTTAAAAGCCTAAGCCAAGGAAGAGGTGGCCCCTTCCTTTGGAAATTCATTTTAATAATTTTTTGAAATATTTATTACTTGTCACATGTGGAAATCGACAATGAAAGGATAACGTATAAATACACTTGGCTTATTTACAAACAACCTCAGAAAATATTTACTTTGTTTCTTCCATTGTTCTAGGTCTTTGTCTCATAAATCTTAGAGAGAGTCCACCTCCCACCCCCAATAAGCTTTGTAGATGGCAACTCATTACTTGGGAGTTATTGACTTGGTAGCTAATCTCAACCTTGGTTCAACAGCAATGCAGAACTTTCTCATGGTAGGTGATCCTCCTTGGAGAGACGTATCTGGGTCAGTGAGTGCGGGTAGATGTGTTCAATTAACGGAATGGCAGCGTACCAAACTGAGAGCCTTCTCCTCCTCTGTGTCCAATGTGAACACCTGTTCATCAAATCTGTTCATGTCTCCTTACTTTTGGAAGTTAACACAAGGGACCAGGGACCAAAAAAGGAATGTGTATGTTTTTGAAGAATATTCCTGTTAGTAACCATGCTTAAATACGTTGTTTGCTTTAAGGGTTTCTGTCATCTTGCTCTTGAGAGAACGTTGTTTTAATTAACTCTCCTCTGCTGAGCACCCTGCTAGATGCCTTTACCCTGTGTGGGCAGAGTAAGAGTGAGTGAAGGGAATTGGGCGGGAGCTGAAGTTAAAAGGAATTCAAACACAGGAGACTTCAAGCACTCGGTAAGCATTTCTATCATCATTTCTAATAAGTAGAAACTAATTTTTGTACAGTGCTTTTCATTTTACAAAAGAGTTTCTCATTTGGAATGATCTTATTATGTTATTCTAATATCACTCCCTTTTTATTGATGGGAAAACTGAGGCTTGGAGATGTCAAGTAAATTGTCCTAATTCACCCAGCAGGGAAATGAAATACCCTGACTTGATCATTACACATTCTGTGCATGTAACAAAAACTCACATGTACCCCATAAATATGTAATATATTTTGTATAAATTAAAAAACAGTGGAGTAGAGCCTCCATTTAGTTCTTATTTCTCAGCCACACTTTCCTCCACTCTCCTTTGTCCCTTTCATTACCATTGGACCTCCCTCAGGGCAAGGGCTGTGTATTCAATATTGTGACTTTCCCTCCCAGCGAATTTGACAGCCTTTGCACACGGTGGTAAACCAATAAGTGCTGTCATCTGTCTGGTGGAGAATAGTCTTCTGTGAGTTAGTGAAATGGTGTTTTTCCTTCTCAGCGTAGGGTAGCTAGGCAATTTCATCTGCTATCTGCACTGCTTGCTGTTATCACGGCGCCAGGCCCTGGCTAGAGGGCCAGTTCTTGTTCAGAGAACCATCTTTCAGTCTCCCAGATACATGTGGCTTTCAACAGAATTGCTGACTTTCAAGCATTTTAGAGGAAGATGAGATTTCCTATCTACGAAAACAAGACAGCAAGTGCTCTGGCAAGCGGACTTCGTAATCTGGCTAAGTTTAGTCTTTATGATGATGAATCATCTAGAGACTGTTACTTGCTCTGGGTCGTTGGCTGTTTTATTTTTAGGTAAGCTGAATTTCAGTTAAATCCATTTGGTGGTATATAATCAGAGTGGATCCAGTCCAAACTAGGTAATTATGGGTCAGCTGTAGGTGATTATCTCCTAGCCCCGGGGTTAGAAGATCTATGCAAGACTTTTAAAACAACATTTTCTTCCTTGTGATCAATTTAGTATAAATGAAGCTCTTTAAGGGCATTTCTTGCATCATCTTAACTTGATTTGTTGTCTTTTTGCATCTTCTTGGAGAAAATAAATCTTCTGGCCAAAATTTTATCTGAAACAGTGAGAAAAAAAGAGTGTGATGGTGCTGAGCCGATACCTACAAGCATGTCTGCTGCAGCTGGGCCGCCTTCATGTTGGGTGTCCTTTTCTGGGATTGTTTTGCAAAGTTTTCTGGGGCAACTTGAACCCAACACCTCCAAGATCAGAGATGATATTTCACGGGGATACTCTTTCTCTTTAAATTTTGTAGCTCTTAAAGAAAATTCTAAAGGAAGATTGGCAATGCACTTTTCTTTATAGGAAAAAGCCAACGCGACTATATTAAATGGGCAAAGTCTGCTGGGCTGATTTGTGTCTCTAATGGGTAGGAGGAGGCTTGGTGTGACGATTAGAATTTTTTCACTCAGCAGGCACCTTTCCCTGTGTTCCGGTTTTTCTGCTGTTGAACATCTGTACCTCCCTCATCTGGTTGACTCTAAGCTAAGTTTCTGCTTCCTGTGCATCTTGCCTTACTGCCTTGTGATGAAGTCTAAGAGGTCCTAATAAACGTGTCACCAACACATGCTTTAGATCTGGTTTTCACCATCCACTTAGGGGGCTTAGTTGGAAAAAGCAGAAGTGTCTATCATTTAGACTGCTGGAAATAAGTACAAGTTTCCCCAGTAGTGGTTATATATTATTTCAGAAAAAAATGTTTGAAAACTCTTGTGATGACGAATGTAAGCTCATTGGCCTCCTCCACTGACACAGCAATTTCTGGTTTGTATAACCTAGAAATACAATTTCTGTGTCTCTTTCTTCTATCTTTTACTCTTGCATTCAAATTGCAACAAGTGTCATACATTTGTGCCACAGAAAAACATCACGCTATGGTGAAAGGAAAATAATTTTTTAAGTTAAGAAGAATATGATTGAACAAATGGAATATTCATCCACTTATTGAGTAATCTGGGCATGTTTTCTTTAATCTCTCTGAGTCTCAGTTGCTTCATTTAGGGATGATAATACATACTCATAGGACTGCGGAAATCATTAGATATGGTTTATAAGCCAACAAGTATTCTGAACTTAATAATTTTAACCTACTGCAAATGTATGCATTCCTACGGTTTAATTTTGCCACATATCTGTGGCACAATTTGGTATTTTGTACTGGCATGTGGCTTAGACTTCTGAGGTCTGTGAGCACAGTGTGTGTGACCATTTCTAATACCAGCAGAGTGATGAATGTGAATAGCAATTTAAGATATGCCATCTGAGTATGGAGTAGATGAACTAACAACTGAGAAAAAGAAACCTAAAAAAAACAAACAACAACAAAAAAAAAAACAAAAAAATTCATGGAATTCTAGAATCATGACCCTGAAAATGATGTAATATTTGCCAAGTTATGAAAAAGTAAGATCCATAGACATTATAGGATCCGCTCAAAGTCTCCCTCCAGCTATTTAGTTGCAGGCCCACAGGGCTGGGCCTGGCCCCAATTCTCTTGACCTGACCCCTCAGCCCTTATCCTGCCCTGCACACTGCAACGCTAACGTGCTCTTCTTAAGCTCTGCATGCAAGCACATGGGGTAAACGTGAAAAGTTACTAATTGGAAGAGAGGGATAGTCTAGAATCTGAAGTATTTTTGCCACATGGACAAAATATTACAATGGAATACTACAGTGCCCATCATTCCTGTCTGGCCCCTACCTTCCCCCTAGAGAGGCTGGGTTAACCCATGTTGCTTCTCCATCCTCTGCCTCTGTCTTTCTGAGATCTCAGATATGTTCTTGACTCCGTGAGATGGAAGGAAATACTCTTTTTTTAATTTTCCAATCTGTTGGGAAATGTGTAACATCCAGAGTTAGATTTCTGATATTCATTCTAAGGATTTTGAACTCTGGCTTTTACAATATACCCACATCTGACTTAATAAACTAGAATGAATGGTCAGTAACGTGAAGGCCAGATAAACTTGTAGATTGAAGTCAAACAGTTGACTCAGTAACAAAAATGGAGTTCGTCCTGTTGTAACCAAACCAACTCCCCGTTAGAGATACAGACCATTTCCCAAGGTCTAAATTAATCCCCAAAACATATTTTGAGGAGAAAAAAAGGTGCTGGCAAGTAACCAAATTAATCTTTTGGGGCCTCAATTTCCTCTGAAAAACAGAGATAATAATCCATCAACAGTGCTGAAGAGGATCCAATGAGATAATGAATTTAATGTACTTAGCTCAGTGCCCGACACATGGTAATTACTTAAAAATGAAAACTTTTTTTTTTTTTCAAAACTAGCAGAATTTGAATAAGGGAAAAAAATCTCATTTTGCAATTAAGACCAAGAAGGGTAATATTTGAAGGGTATATTTGATAGGCTACAGGCATAAGTTTGTACTGTGTCAACTATTTTGGACACGAAGAGGACCCAGAGAATGGGCAAGGTTCCAGATCAGTTCACTGGTTTATCTTGAATTGTGTAGAGTGTCAGCTTTAGATGTCTGAACTACTTTACGTAGGAAGAAGCTGTGCAATTAGATCATGTTTCATAGGTGGTGAATATTAAGAACATTTTGATTTATTAAATTTTTAGTTAAATTAGTTTCTGCACTTCTTAAATAGATATTCTAATTCAGGTAACACAGACTGAATCCAAATGCCTTTACCTCCTGTCCCTTGAATAGCTAAGGTTCTTGTTTCTGAATTATCACTAATTGATTTTTAGTATAGTCTAGCTCAATGTGGCCTTGGCATTGTACAATGGCAAAAAGAAAAAGTACAGAAAGTCTATAAAAAGACTTCATTTACTTTATTAGCATGTGTCCTAATACTGTTACAATTTTAACAGATATAGTGCTTATAGAAACATAATTGATTATATAGAATGGACATTTGAGAAGGACAAGCTATTAATAGAAATGGTATAAATTTTCATTATTTATCAAATTTTTATAAACTGCCTTTTCTAACTTCATTATTTTATTCACATTCATTTTGTCTGACTCATTTAAAACTGGTAGGCATTATTATTTAAAAAACAAAACCCAAAACCCAGATTTATTCATTAAGGAGCCTGAATTGATAGTTGTTTTAAAATACAGGAAAATGGAAATCCATTTTAATTAAGCCAATTCTAGTGTAACAAGAGTTACAGACTTATTGCACCTCAAAAGATGACTGTATTCTTTTAAGATTTTGTTAATTTGAGAAGAGAGGGAAGAGAAATGATAACTTTGAAATAACTTTTTAAACAGTTTGAAAAAATTAAGAAATTGATTTCTTTCTTCCTTCTTCTCCCATATCATGATTCCTCTTTCTCTCTTACAAGATTCATAATGTTAAAAATTCTCATTTCAGGTTTTAAGCTATTTCCCTTCAGTTTCTGTTCTATTAATAAACACTTGATTTTTTTCTGTTGGCTAATCATCTTGTCCGTGTATTTTATTTCATTTAAATTATAAATCATAGATAATAAATCATCTATTTACTCAACAAGAAATTATCGAGTGCTTGCTGTTTCCCTTTATTAGGAAGACATAAATCTGAGTGAGACCCATGCCTGTAGTCACAGAGCTCATTGACCTTTAATCACCTGTCATTGTCCAAGTCATTCCAGGCACATGTCTCTAGCCCATTCAGAATGTCCCAATAGTCACAGTTTCCAGCTATAATAGCTGTTGATTTTCTTTTCTCTTCATCACTATGATCTTTGACTCTTGCTGGTGACATGTTAGTGTCTTCTTTAATTTACTTGACTAATGATTAAGTACTAAATTAACCAAATTTTATTTTTAACAAAGCTGAGACCCCACTCACTAGGGATATGATAGCCAATATTTCCCCAGAGATAAGACTCTAGACTCTGGACTTGCAACATTTCCTCCTCATTCTGTTACTATTAATAATTTTTTTGTATAACTCCATCAATTTCTTCCACTGCAAAATTTTATTTATAAGTCTGCTGAGAGCTGTTTGATCATTTGCCAAAACTAAGAGCAGCCATAAAATTTTCAGTTTTTGAACAAAGTAGCACAACTAGGCTTTTTATAGTAAGGTGACTTTCCATTTCCTTCAAATTGTCTGATACAAAAACACCGTTTTCCAAAAGTCTAATCAATTTCTAATTCATTAGCAAATCATATGCAAAAAGATCTCAGCATATGATCCTCTCATTTTTACATTAGGGGGTACCCTGATTTTTATGTAATGAAATATATTTCCAGTAACAAATCACCTATTTTCATTGTCATATACAGGAATATGCTCCTAGAAGGAAAGATAAAATATGACAATGCCACCCTTAAAACATGATATATGTCCTATTAACAGGCATTTAATTTTACTTGTTTTTAGAATAGACGATTTAAATGTTTTACCTTCTTTCAAGTACAAACTGTGTCCATGTCATTCCTCTATAAGGCCTTTTTGACTAAGGTAGTCAAATGGCTAAACTGTTGAAATGAAATTTGCAAAGTCATTTAGCAAGAGGCCTATGTTTAAATGGAGCACAGAATTTGCCTATCCTCAGGAGCCGTCACTGACCCTGGCTTTGAATATTTAGATAGGCATTCTGGTTATGCCGTTGCTTCATTTAGTAGACCACACTAATTATATAAAACCACTGGAGATGGGATTTAATCAGTTTGCCCATAGCAAATGTTCTATAAAGAATGTGCAATCCATTTAAAAAGACTAGACTTCTAAAATTAGATTATCTATCCCAATCTTCTACAAGAATCCTTTTTAAGATAACTTCGAAAGATGGTCCTCCAGCCACTGCTTGTGCATGTTCAAGTGGGTGACCCACTACTAGTTTGCGGGGCATTCCGTGCCAGTGTTGGATAGTGCAAAGTCCCGTGCAAGTCTGCTTCCTCTTTCTCAAGGCTGCACTTAAATATTTAAAGATAGCTATAGGGATGGAACCAAGCTCCTGGCCTATTATTATCTCCATCTAGACTTTTCCAGCATTTGCATCGGCTGTTCAGAAATGCCAGTTGAGAAAGTTTAAACACCTTGGAGGTTTCCAGTCCAGTTTACAATGAGATAAGGGCAAGGTAGAAGGCAAGAACGTGTCGTAGCAGATCTGGTTGGTCATTGTGAAAGCAGGCAGCTAGCTGGTGAAGGGTAGAACGGTACACACCTAATAGAAGAGAGGATCTAGGAAGCAAAAGATTAACACAATGGAAACAGAAAGCCCTGGCAATAGCTACTCTTACAGCTTCCTGAAAGTACTTGAACCTTGAATAAGAAAAAGAAGCTACTGGTCAACTATGCTGGTGCTATGGTCTAAATGTTTATGTCCCCCCACTCAAATTCATATGGGGAAATCCTCACTCTCAAAGTGATGGTATTAGGAATTGGGACGTTTGGGAGGTGCTTAGATCATGCAGTTTGATCTCTCATGAACAGAATTAGTGCTCTTATAAAAGATGCCTTAGAGAGACTCCTTGTCTTTTATAATAAGTGAGGTTAGAATGAGAAGGAGCTGCTGCCTTTGAGGAAGTGAGCCCTTGCCACCAGACACCGAATCTGCTGGTGCCTTGATCTTGGACTTCCCAGACTCCAGAACTGTGAAAGATAAATTTCTGTGGATTATAAGCCGTTCAGTCTATCATATTTTGTTATAACAGCCTGAATCAACTAAGACAGTTGAGGAAGTCCAGGATTAAATAAAATAAAACAGGTTTCTTTATTGTAGGACCTGTCAGTCTTTAACATACTGCGGTAGATTGTCATTCTTCAATAGAAGGCTGTAGTATGCAGTGTTTCAAAATATCTTTAATCCTGAAATTCCTTGTTGTAAGCATTTTGAGTCTATTGGTTCATCTTCATTCTAGATTGCCAGCTTCTCTGGGCTTAAGAGTCCTTAATAATTTCTCAAATAATTAAAATTTCTGAGGTTGAAAGGAGAATTAGAGTTATTCTACTCCAACTCCCTATGGGAGGTATGAATTTGTAATATCCACAATAGCTGTTATCGAAGCTAGTTGTCCACCAGAATCACCAAGGAAGCTATTCAATAAAATATCTGGGCTCCATCCCAGAGTCAGAATCTCCAGTATGGAGACCTGGAATCTGTATATGTAGTAAGTTTCCAGGTGACATCTATTCAGCCATACTGTCACTATTGTCTATTACCTGCTGTGTGGCCTTGGATAAATGTAACCTTTTCTAAACTTTGACTGCACCTACATAATGATCATTTTAATAATACTTTCCTTATAGTGTTTTTCTGAGGATAAAATTTTTTAAAAACTATATAAAGTATTCATGGCACATCCTAAGTTCTTACACGATACCTAGGAGCTATTGTTATTAGTATTTTCTTTCACAACTATAGAATAATTAATTAAATGTAGCCGAAGATAATAAAGTCCTTAACATAACTTCAAAGTGTTTTTAGTTAAAAGCAAGGTAGGCCTCCTGCAAGCCAGATCTCTCCTCCTTCCTTTAACATCTGCAGCTCAAATTGGAAATAGTAAAATGTTCTAGACACTTGACTCAAGGCTTTGTTTCCTTTTCTTTAGAAGTTAGGCTTTGACTGTGGCAATGGTAAGGTTTAACACAATTTGAAAAATTTCTGCAAATTATGGGATGTGTCATTTAACAAAAACTAAAAAGTGTATTTATGAATGTGTTTCAAGGATCCCATCTAAGGATGCTCTTTGCCAGATCCCAATTAAAGTTTTAGGAACTCTGCCCAAGTCAGTATTTACTTGATTATTTCCATTGTATACATGCTTAGGAGCTCACCAGCTTACCAGTTCCATGGTACAAATGGCAATAAATATCATTTCTGAGAAATACCAGTTGGAAGAAAAGTCTCTCTTGTATTGGGGATACTGGGTAGCCAGGGCTCTGGAAGAGTTTCCTTCCACCACATCAGAGACAAACTTCTCTCTGAATTCATGGGCAGCATTTTTTCTAGCCACTTTTTACTTGAGGATATAGCCCTTTTAAGTTTCTGCTTCATGTGAGGGGTTCTGTTCCAATTCCCTGGCTCTCTGGAGCCCAAGATTTAAAAATTTGTGATTGCCTCAGTGTTAAAGCCATTGGCCATCAGGGCCAATTTGTGGGTCTAACACTCCTCTTCTTCATCCCATCTCAACCTCACCTGAGCTGACATTCTTTTCCTTTTCATTTCTGGCCTGTGGAGAGGTTTCTTTTTTTCTTGCAAGCTCAGCTACATGTTTAACTTGTTTTTCAGTTGTGTTTTGTGTCAAATTTCTACTTGTTTATAGTAGAAGCAGTGACTTGTTATCTCAGTTTTTGACATTGTAAGAACTGAGAGTGAAAGATCTACTTTGTGTTGAACTAATATGGCCTCACTGCAATTTCTACCTGTTGGTCTTTCTGCCATATTCTGATGTTACCCAAAAAGTCTTACCCCTTTTTCATGGAACAGCCCTTTATATATTTCCAGATAGTTAAGTCATTCCATTTCCTTTCCACAGATTTAAAATTCACGATTATTCACTCTTTCTATGCTCTTTAGTTTTTCAATTTATCTTAGGCCCAAAGCCTAATGCCTCCGGCGTGTTTCAGCCAATGGAAATGGCCTAGACTAATGCCGTTCTTCTGTTAATGCAACTTGTGATTGCTCTGGTCCATGGTGACAGCCCTGGAATCTATTGACTCAGATTAAGTTCAGTCAAAGAAAGTTCTTCTATGTGCTGCTGTAATACAAGGTAGGATTGATGTTTAATTTTGTTGACTGTTTTCTGTCAGTTTAGGGAAATTGAAGATATGTGTTAAATACATTGATTTTTGGAAGACTCAGTGGTTTCTGTAACCTATTTGAAGTGTTTTGGTTGGACTATGGAGAAGCAAAAATACCCACGAGTAAAATCTTTGAAATTAATTCAAAAGACACCATAATTTACTAAGCGTAGAAAGGTAAAACTTTACTAAAATATATTCAACACGTGGCTGACGTGGCCTTTTCACTGTTATTGACTCAATTTATAGATTTTTTACAAAGGTCAGTGTTTAGTATTTTCTATTTCAGTTCTTTTTTTTTAAGTTTTCTCTTTGTCATTGGTCTTGTGACTATACCTTTAATCTAACATGCAAAATATTCAACCTACGTTTTTCTGCAAGTTTTTCCTCCTGTCAATGAAAACTTAACCCTACAAAATACTTGCAGATAAATTTGGTGTAATTCAGCAGGTTGTTGTCATTTTTAAAAGAATAGGTGGTGCATTTACTGCCATCTGGTGGAGCATTTTAGAGGAAAGA
>NW_012150618.1:5753584-5755204 GCF_000956105.1 Propithecus coquereli | reverse complement strand
TCAATGAAAACTTAACCCTACAAAATACTTGCAGATAAATTTGGTGTAATTCAGCAGGTTGTTGTCATTTTTAAAAGAATAGGTGGTGCATTTACTGCCATCTGGTGGAGCATTTTAGAGGAAAGAAATAGAAACTAGATTAGTTAAGAAACAATGAAAATACCTAACATAGTAACATTTCTTCACTAAATCAGTATACTAGTTTAACTGGAGCCATGTGAAATTAATCTAGGCCCATATGAAACTTAAATGAATCTGAACCAAAGAAAAATGTAGTCTCTAATTGTATTCCCTTCTTCTAGTTATTAATTTATTGCCCTAACATAGGTGGCGATGCTTATCTAATTATAATCCAAATGTGGTTGCTTAGACATGGAGACAAAAGTTGGAAAATCTAAGCTAAAAAGTTTCTAGCTTAGGTTTTCTTAATTTTTTATTCTATGTATTAATACTGTTTGTTCATATTCGTCAGTAAATTAGCCTGATTTTGGCTTTTTTCCCCTCTCATCTGCATTTTACGGTTTGGTCTACCTAACATTCCAACAAACCAAAATAAATCAGGTAAAATTTATCTTGATGTTCCTCACCCAAGCTTCTCTATCTTCCCAAGTGTTCTTCATTATTCCCCTTTTTTGTTCATGAACAAATTGTGAAGAATCTGGTCCCAATTTTGTTATTTCCCTGCTAAACATCTTGGACAAATAACTTTACCTTTCATTCTCAGATTACACATCTGTATAATGATAAAGACTAACTTGTTTATGTTAAATGGTCTCTTATAATTCCAAGACTCTATGAAGTCATGAATAAATTAATTTAAATTTAGATATATTTGACTAGTTAAATCATAGAAATGTTTTTTTTTTATTTCAGCATATTACAGGGGTACAAATGTTTAGGTTACATATATTGCCTTTGCCCCACCTGAGTAAGAGCTTCAAGCATGTCCATCCCCCAGACAGTGCGCACTGCATCCATTAGGTGTGATATACCCATCCTCTCCACCACCCCCTCACCTGCCCGACACCTGATGAATGTTACTACCATGTGTGCACATAAGTGTTGATCAGTTAATACCAATTTGATGGTGAATACATGTGGTGTTTGTTTTTCCCTTTTTGTGATACTTCACTTAGTAGAATGGGCTCTACCTCTATCCAGGATAATACAAGAGGTGCTAGATCACCATTGTTTTTTTGTGGCTGAGTAGAACTCTGTGGTATACACATATCACATTTTATTAATCCACTCATGTATTGACAATTTACTCAGGGCACTAAAAGCTGGTAGACTTGCCCAGACTTGATATTAGATTGAATTATTTGCCTTCTCTCAAATCATGCCACATTATCAGCTGCCTGCTTTATTATTTAAAATTTATACCTTATTTATTATTTCTTTATTTATCGACATTTATTGAATCTATATTAGGTCCTGGGGATGTATCCATAAACAAACAAATAAGCAAACAACATGAGGAAGACAGAAATAAGCAAATGATTGCAACATACCTTAGTGTTTCATCTATTTGAATGTTCATAAAAATCACTGGTGATACTTGATAAAATTCTGGATTCTTGGGCTCCATTAATACTAATTCAGTAGGCCTGAAATACTAAT
>NW_012150618.1:5751669-5751971 GCF_000956105.1 Propithecus coquereli | reverse complement strand
AACTTTGAATTGAATCTATGAACTGTTTAAACATGCAGGTTTTGAATTTCATACATGCGAAGTTTAAAAAATAAAGTTTATATTGATGTTATTGATTTCTAAATCAAGTATACCACAATAATCCACTATAATGTGATTCCAGCTATGTCCAAGAATATATATATTCTTTTTCAAAATGAATTTTTGTGGGATAAGGTATCAGACAAATGAACTCATTGTTAGTTAAGCTACAGATCTTAGTGTGATACATGAGATGACTCTTAACCATTTTCCTATCTGTAATCAGTGAGAGACAGAGAGAG
>NW_012150618.1:5749414-5750944 GCF_000956105.1 Propithecus coquereli | reverse complement strand
AAAGAAGTCTAGAATAAGTCTAAAGTTCCAAACAAAAGAATCAGAATTCCAGATGGGAGAACTTGGCACTTTCAGGTATAGCAATAGTTCAGTATTTTGGAAAGGTACAATTAGAGGGAAAAAATGAACACTTCTTATAGCCAACTGATCTTTGACAAAGCAGACAACAACACATAATGGGGAAAAGAAACCCTATTCAATAAACGGTGCTAGGAAAATTGGATAGCCACATTCAGAAGAATGAAAGAGGACCCATATCTCTCATCACTCACAAAAATTAATTCAAGATGGATAAATGACTTAAATGTAAGGAATGAAACCATAAGAATTCAAGAAGAAAATGTTGGAAAAGCTCTTCTAGATATTGGCCTAGGCAAAGAATTGATGAAGAAGACCCCAATGACAATCACAGCAAAAACAAAAATAAATAAACGGGACTTGATTAAATTAAAAAGCTTATGCACAGCAATGTAAATAATCAACGGAGCAAATAGACAACCTACAAAATGGGAGAAATATTTGCAAGCTATACACTCATAAAGGGCTAATAATCAGAATCTACAAAGAACTCAAGCAAATCAGTAAGAAAAAAATCAAACAAGCCCATCAAGAAGTGAGCAGAAGACATGAACAGATTTTTAAAGGAGGATAGATGAATTGCCAATAAACTTATGAAAAAATGCTCAAATGACTAATCATCAGGAAAATGAAAATTAAAACCACAATGAGATATCACTTTACCCCTGTTAGAATGGCTTTTAGTAAAAATTCCAAAAATAGCAGGTGCTGGTGTGGATGCAGAGAGAAAGGAACGCTTATACACTGTTGGTGGAACTGCAAATTAGTACAACCTCTATGGCAAAGGGTATGGAGATTCCTCAAAGAACTAAAAGTAGATCTACCATTTGATTCAACACTCCCACTACTGGGTATTCACTCAAAAGAAAAGAAGTCATTTTATCAAAAAGACACTGGCACTGGAATGTTTATTGCAGCACAATTCACAATTGCATAGATGTGGAATCTACCCAAGTGCCTATCAATTCATGAGTGGATTAACAAAATGTGCTATATGTATACCATAGAATACTACTTGGCCATGAAGAAGGATGGCTTCATGTCAGAATTGGAGGCCATTATCCTAAGTGAAGTATCTAAAGAATGGAAAAACAAACACCACATGTACTCACTATTAAATTGGAACTAATTGATGGACACACATGTGCCGAAAGGGAAGTAAATCTTAATGAAAATCAAGCAGGAGGGCATAGGGAGGTGGGGATGGGTGAAAACCTACCTAATGGGTACAATGAACACTATCTGAGTGATGGGCACACTTATAACCATGACTCAGGCATTATAAAAGTGATCCATGTAACCAAGAATATTTGTATCCCCCATAACACTTTGAAATAAAAAAATAAAATAAAATAATTGTCATCCACCTCCCCCACAGGGTCACAGTCCAGAGAACAGCTTCCCTTGTTCCTCCGCACTGCCAAGGATGGGGAACTAATTCCTTGGGAGGAG
>NW_012150618.1:5748930-5749364 GCF_000956105.1 Propithecus coquereli | reverse complement strand
AATACTACTTGGCCATGAAGAAGGATGGCTTCATGTCAGAATTGGAGGCCATTATCCTAAGTGAAGTATCTAAAGAATGGAAAAACAAACACCACGTGTACTCACTATTAAATTGGAACTAATTGATGGGCACACATGTGCCGAAAGGGAAGTAAATCTTAATGAAAATCAAGCAGGAGGGCGTAGGGAGGTGGGGATGGGTGAAAACCTACCTAATGGGTACAATGAACACTATCTGAGTGATGGGCACACTTATCATCATGACTCAGGCATTATAAAAGTGATCCATGTAACCAAGAATATTTGTATCCCCCATAACACTTTGAAATAAAAAAATAAAATAAAATATTTGTGTGCCCCCACCAAATGAAAACATATTCAGATGTAAAGCAAGTGCCAATAAATTTAAAAGAATTAGTATAATTTGGACAAAA
>NW_012150618.1:5746054-5747129 GCF_000956105.1 Propithecus coquereli | reverse complement strand
TAGAGCTGATACTGCCGTTTTTAGAAAGGTCTGTCTGCAAGGTTGGCCCCTTTCTGGCATCCTGGGAACTTGATTGGCAAACAGCTCTCTACACTGACATAGAACATTCTCTGAATGAAACGAATGGCACACTCTGCTTAACTTTAAGCTGTTTATACAAAAAATACAGTTTATTCTGAATACCTGCTTTCCTTGAGGGAGTCTGGAATTTTGGTATTTGTTAGGCAGACTGCAGTAAAAGCCTAGGGCACTGAGTCTCCAATGGACTTCTTGGTACATATTAATATATGTTGTCACATTTCAACATGTGTGTCTTGTGTGACTCCAGTTTTAGAATCTTGTACCTGATTTCATCTGAACTTTGCCAATATGTTTTTGCCCTTTGCTGATTTTGTTTTGTATCTTTTCATCATAAGAAGTCATAGTCAGGAGCATGACTATATGCTGTGTCCTGTTAGTACTACTAGGAAATCATCGAACTCAAGTGTGGTATTGGGAAACCTCAACATAGTGATATTTAGGAAAGATTGACCTGCCGCATAATATTCTCTATCCATGCTGTTTGAAAGTGGAATAATAGTTTAAAAAAAGAGTCGTAGATTTGGCCAATTTGGGAATTATCTGGACTAATAGACATCCCTTAAAATTGTAAAAATGTCTTCTAAAAGTGCCAAGGGGTTCATCAGTTACATACTACATGAACAGTAGTTTTAACACCTAATATCATTACAACACTTCTTATACTTGTGGTCCTAAATTCTTTACATTGCCTTTTAGCAGTACCTATAATTATTCCTGCTTTACAAATAGAGAAACTGAGTCTCAGGGTGATTAAGTTACTTGCCCTGGTCACACATCTAGTGAGAAGCAGAGTCAGGATGTGACAACAGGGAATCTGATTACAGAACGTACCTTCTTAACCATCTTGCATTTGGTCCAGATTATTTCTTTCCAATTTCTCATAGAAGAAGAACAACTGTGATTGGAGGGGAAAGGATAGGTAATTTTATAATACAGGACACTTGATTTCTGGAAGGCTTAGACTGTTTCTCACCAGTTTAAATATAAAGAAACA
>NW_012150618.1:5745717-5746004 GCF_000956105.1 Propithecus coquereli | reverse complement strand
GTGAAAGATAGGGATCCAATTTCATTCTTCTGTATGAGGCTATCCAATTCTCTAAGCATCATTTATTGAACAGGGGGTCCTTTTCCCACGGTATGTTTTTGTCTGCTTTGTCAAAGGTAAATTGGTTGTAGGTATTTGGCTTTATTTCTGCATTCTCTATTCTGTTCCATTGGTCTATGTGTCTACCTTTATACCAGTACCGTGTTGTTTTAGTTACTATTGCCTTGTAGTATAATTTGAAGTTGAGTAATGTAATGCTTCCAGATTTTTTCTTTTTCCTTAGGATT
>NW_012150618.1:5741865-5742497 GCF_000956105.1 Propithecus coquereli | reverse complement strand
CCCCTTTCTGGCATCCTGGGAACTTGATTGGCAAACAGCTCTCTACACTGACATAGAACATTCTCTGAATGAAACGAATGGCACACTCTGCTTAAACTTTAAGCTGTTTATACAAACAATACAGTTTATTCTGAATACCTGCTTTCCTTGAGGGAGTCTGGAATTTTGGTATGTGTTAGGCAGACTGCAGTAAAAGCCTCGGGCACTGAGTCTCCAATGAACTTCTTGGTACATATTAATATATGTTGTCACATTTCAACATGTGTGTCTTGTATGACTCCAGTTTTGGAATCTTGTACCTGATTTCATCTGAACTTTGCCGATATGTTTTTGCCCTTTGCTGATTTTGTTTTGTATCTTTTCATCATAAGAAGTCATAGTCAGGAGCATGACTATATGCTGTGTCCTGTTAGTCCTACTAGGAAATCATCGAACTCAAGTGTGGTATTGGGAAACCTCAACATAGTGATATTTAGGAAAGATCGACCTGCCGCATAATATTCTCTATTCATGCTGTTTGAAAGTGGAATAATAGTTTAAAAAAAGAGTCATAGGGCCGGGCGCAGTGGCTCATGCCTGTAATCCTAGCACTTTGGGAGGCCGAGGCGGGCAGATTGTTTGAGCTCAGGAGT
>NW_012150618.1:5741313-5741815 GCF_000956105.1 Propithecus coquereli | reverse complement strand
CCCCTACTTGGAAGACTCACAGGGTTGTTTCAGGTGGCCTTATTGAGGGGGGCAGGGGTTGATATTTTGGTGAATTCACCATTTGTCTAGTTTTTGTATCTATAATACTGAGGACCAATTTATCATTAAGATAAATCTCAGTGGAATTTATTCATGTTATCCAAATGCACAGGAGGTTTATTTATAAACCAGAATTCAGTTATTAATTTTTAAAGGCTCAAATTCTTTTGGGAATTATTCAGAATATAAATAATGGGAGGCCAGGTTGCCATGTGGAGAGAACATATCATCCAAATTTAGACAGAACTGTTTCTGAGAACCTCATTTAGACAGATAACCTTGAGCAACTTCTTAACAGCTCTAAACCAGTTTCCTCTGAGAGACAGAGATGATGCTATGTCATAAGATTAGTCTGGAATACTCAGCTCAAGGGCAAGGGGCACTGGTTGGGGAAAACATCACAGCTTACTAAGGCTGGCCCTAGCAATTACAGCTGAATGAT
>NW_012150618.1:5740614-5741263 GCF_000956105.1 Propithecus coquereli | reverse complement strand
CATGGGAAAATACTTTGAATTAAATGAAAATGAAAACCCTATACAATGAAATTTGTGAGCTACAGCTAAAACAAGTAATTAGAGAAAAATTCATAGCAATAAATGCTTTATTTGTAAGGTCTTAAGTTAGTAATGTAAGTTTCTACCTTAAGAAGAAAAGTAAATCAATATCAAAATAATCGAAAAAAGGAAATAATAAACATGAAAAATAATCAATGAAATAAAAAACATAAAACAATATAGAATGTCAGTAAGACCAATAACTTGTTATTTAAAAGATCAACAAAATTGAAGCAGCTATCACCAGACTGATGAAGAAAAAAAAGGACATAGGCTATCAGGTTACCAGTAACAAGACTAAGGGAAAGGACATTATAACAGATAATGTAAATGTGAGAAGAATAAGGAAATAAAATGAAAAAAATTATGGCAATAAATTTGCTATTTATATGAGATGTGTAAGTTTCTTATTAGGTACGAATCAAAAACCTTGCTACAGGCCCAGATGATTTCACTAGTGAATTCTAACAAACATTTAAAGGAGAAATAACATCCATTCTACACTAACTCTTCCTAAAAACAGAATAAGACCCTTCCCAAATTACTCTGCGAGGTCAGCATTACTCTAACACCAAAACCAAAGACAATA
>NW_012150618.1:5738465-5740564 GCF_000956105.1 Propithecus coquereli | reverse complement strand
AGATAACCTTGAGCAACTTCTTAACAGCTCTAAACCAGTTTCCTCTGAGAGACAGAGATGATGCTATGTCATAAGATTAGTCTGGAATACTCAGCTCAAGGGCAAGGGGCACTGGTTGGGGAAAACATCACAGCTTACTAAGGCTGGCCCTAGCAATTACAGCTGAATGATGCAACATGCAGGGTCCCAGAGAAGTAGACGTCCGTGTATGGGTCAGGTTAGGAGTCCCAATTTAGTGGCTGGATCAGAGCACTCTCAGAAAGACTCCCCATTGTAGAAAATACTAGAATGTAGTTTCTATCACCCCAAAGTATGGAACTCTCAAGACATCAAAACATATCTCTGTTGAAATGGCATTGGGTTCCAGGTTTGGCTCCAGTGATAGAAAAAGGAGTGACAACATGGGACAGGGTAGCCAGGGTAATTTCAGTGTGTACTGAGCCATCTTTTATTAGGGGAGGGGAGTGTCTGGTGCATTTGATCCAAGTCCTAATATTTAATTCCAATTCCTGCTATGTGATGAAAAAAAGCTGTTATCCTTCCTTCCCATCAGTTTGGCTAACTTTGGGCAACTGTCAAAGATCAAGGAAGGGAGGCAAAGCAGAGTCTATCATCATCAGAGCAAGAGACACTGAATAATACTGAGGTTCTAGAGCAGTTTAGGAAACTACCTCAACCTCATAAAGAGCCAGGGAGGTATCCTCAGGGGCCACCTGTATCTGGAGATCTAAATAACATGGGCCCAGCACCATCTCCCAATTTCTCAGCCTATGCAACTCACACCCCAGGATTTTTCTGAATTCCTTTCTCTACTTTCAAGGGGATTTTCTGTTCCCCTTCCTTTGCCTTGGCTTCCCTCCTTCCCTTTTATCTCTCTCTTTTCATATTGTCAGGCTCCGTTATGAACTATGATGACCAAGGTATGAAATTCAGTCTCTTAGTTAAGTGTAATGCCCATCCATCCACCCACACAGACACTCTCCAAGTGATCATGACTCTGGTAGACTTTATTAATGATTTTTGGAAATGAGTGAGAGAAGAAAGTCACATTGGGAAAAACAAGTGTAATGGATACTTAGGCTGCCTATCCCAGGAGATTTCTTTACTCCTCTCTTGCTCCTCCTTCTCACTCCTCTTTACTAATCTTTCTCATTTCCTTTTGGGCACAAATCCCACAAATTACTCTTCTTTTCTAGGGAAAATCAATTATCATGTTGTTTGCTGATATTCATACCCTCTGTTATTGTTTCACATTTCTTAAGGGAACATAAGGTAGTTTTTTGAGGATCATTTCCTCCTAAAGAGAAATTCTTAAGTGATCAGTAGAGACCGTAAAAAAAAATTGATGACCAGAATACTGGTACTTCAATGATTCAGAATCTTTCTTGAATGATGCTAAGTAAATACTTACTAGGATTCACTTAGTGAACTCATTTCTTTTTATCATTTTAGCAAAAGGCTCTATTCGTACAATGTTACCTAATGACAGGTTTCAAACTATCAATTGTAGCTTTCCTTATATTCATTGCATGGAAGTCTTAGCGTATGAATTTTAGAAGATACTCTATAGTCATCAGCAATACTTTTAAAATAAAATATCTGTTAGAATAAAATCCTTTCTAGAAATAATTCCACAGGAGACCAGCATCCATTTTATCTTGTTTTTGATAGATTTAGTTTCTGAAGATGACTCTTTAACCTTCTCCTTTGAGAGTTACCTTCATATAATGTTGGGCATACCCTGTGCTCTGGCCATTTCTTCCAAGAAGTAATTGGTTGAGTTCCTTGTTGCTGTCAGTCTAAATGGAAGTACAATTGACAGGAATTCAGAAATAATCCCTTCTGATTTTGTTGTGCAGAAAATACTGATTGCTTTAACCAAAATTTCTGGTTGGACTCGGCCAGAAATATTCTGTTATTCTGTTACTCTGTGACAGGAAAATTCACCCTATTGTGATAGTGGCCTGGGGCATTTTTTAGAGAAAAAGTTATTTTATTTGGCCACATTAACAACAAAAATATTTTATAACTGATTTAGTATTGAGATATTAAAAACTAGAAAAAATAAAGGAAAGAGTAAGTAAAATAGCCAGTAGTCT
>NW_012150618.1:5737192-5738415 GCF_000956105.1 Propithecus coquereli | reverse complement strand
TCTTAAAAAAAAAAAGAAATATAGTTTGTTAAGAGATCATTGTTTGAAATATAAAATTTCTTCTAAAACCTAAAAAAAAAAAAAAGACTGACAATAAATGGATATAGAAAGTTGACAATAATTGAAATGAAAATTTGAGATTTGTGCATTTTGTTACATATAAATTATACCTCAATTTAAAAACTTCTTCATAAAAACTTTTATAATCACTAAGATGTTGTTGGAAAAAGTTGCTTTAGTCAGTCATATTTGAAATGAGAACTTTCACCCTTACCATGTAAGTGCATTCCAGTGTTTCTATGCATTATTAATGTTAATATATTAATAGTAGTAGTAATAGTAGTTACAAATAGTAAAGACAGGGTGCTGTGGTTACATATAAAATATGTCCTGTTAACTTCCTTGCTGATTTAATCAAGTCTGTTGCTAGATATGACATTAAGTGAATTATTCTTACTTTAATTTGGGTTGTGGACATTTCTAGGGTGGGTATGGTCTACACAGGCATCTTTATGCTGCTAATTAATTAAAATGTCTACTCCTATCATAAAATGACTTCATAGGGAAGAAGCAATGTTAATTTTCAATTTTCCTGTTTGCAGGGGAAATAAGGTTGCCATTCAAAAGACAAAGAATTAAGTTCAGTGTATGTAACAGAAAACCCAATTTACTGTGACTGATCCAATTAGAGCTTTGAAAATTGCTTTTCTTTTTGTTTGTCTCCTAGAGTAAGAATTGCATGAGGTAGAAAGTCTAGAACTGGTAAAGTGAATTCATGATGCCCCAGTGACCCTGACTTTTTCTACCTTTCCACTCAGGTTAGATTCTTCACGCATGTCTCAAGGTTGAAAAATTGCTGCTCCACCTCTAGTGTCACATCAGTGTTCCAGACAGGAAGAATGGAAGGGACCAAGGGCTAAAAAGAGCTTTCTGAGAAGCCACACATAATGTCTTCCACTTACCTTTCTTTAGTTAGAAGGGTGTCACTGGCCATGCCCACCTGCAAGGGGGTCTGGGACTTTGCTTTATGATCTGGAAACACTGATATTACAGCTACTGTGGGGATTCCAATGGTAAGGAATAAAGGGAAATGGATATTTAGTAGGCAACAAAGTGTCTGCCACATGTTCTCCTTCCTCTGATCAATGGAGGGCTTTTGCTGACCGGCTGTCTCATAGTGAAGACACTGGATCTGCATACAAAGGTTAACTTACTTAGGTTTC
>NW_012150618.1:5734076-5735987 GCF_000956105.1 Propithecus coquereli | reverse complement strand
TTCAACAAGTTTGTTTTTTTCCAAAGGGAATGTGAGTGTGACACTAAGTCAAAATAATTCCCTTTGTGCTTTATTAGATTTATGAAAATGATCTATATTCTTCAGGAAGAATCTGATTGGGCTTCTCAAAGCAAGGTATTACTTTGGGGTTGACACTAAAACATAAATGAACTGAATTTCTTGATTTACATATGACATCTAAATCTTAGAAAAACTCTGTGGACTTCTTGACCAGCTTAAAAGGCTTAAAGAAGGACCAGCTTGAATAATTGACCTACCAGAGACAGTACTTTAACCAGTTGACTGAATAATAATACTGTTTACTATTTACTTAGCATATACTTTGTGGTAGGCACTGGAATTTTTCTGTGTTATTTAGAATCTGCAAAACAAAGCCTCAAAAGTGGTCATTAATTGATACCATTAGAGCAAACTCATTCTCATAGACATTAAGTAATTGTCCACGGCAAAATAATTGTTAAACAGCAAAGATAAGATTCAAACACAGGTCTGCTGAACTTCAAAGCCTGTGCTCTTTCTTTCTCACATCCAAGCCTAAGTCAGTTCCTAAGCTCAGAAGGGTATTGGATTCCTTATAGGTCATAGCCTCAGCACCATTGCCTTTGGGAGCACTGGAATTCCCTAGCATTTCCCAAGTGGTATGGAATTTTTTGGAGAGTTCTGGGACTGTAATAAAATACACAATAATATAAAGTTATTCACAAAAACCGCAGAGCTTCCTTAAATGGAAATCACAGGCAAAGAGTTATGAATAAGTTAGCATTTGATCTCAGCTTGGAGGAAAAGTAGGCTTTTAACAGACGGGATGAAAAGTAGAGAGAGATGGGAAATACTGAACATGTTGGGGAAACACTGAAATGTCCTTACACACAGAAGTGTAGAGGGAGTCCTAGCTGAGTTGGGCAGTAATATCCAAGGAAAGAAAGGCAAAACAAGACTTAAGGTGCACCAATTATGCCTCCAACACTGTGCTGGATTCTTTATAGATAACATTTCAGGGCCCTTCAAATAGGGATGGGGGGTATCAAGACGAAGAGTGTGTGTTTGAATTATTTGACAATGAGGATTCACTGAAGTCTTTTGAACAGGGTGTAACCAGATTAGTGCCCGGTTTTAGTGAGATTACCCTGTCAGTTGGCTGCTAAGTATATTAATCATATAGGAGAAAAGTTGAATGCAGGAGACATGTTAAAGCTAAATGGAGCCCTAATCCATGGACTCATACAAATACCGTGGATACACAAATGCCTTCCTCTGCCCTACCTCCCAAGGAGTAATTTACATTTTTTCACTTTATGGTAATTAATGATAATTTTAATGAATAATAGTAGTTAACGTTTTCTTTTTTTGTCATTTTCTTTTTTTTTCTTTATTTTTCCCATTTTTAAAGTTTAAATAGATTTAGGGGGTGCAAGTGGTTTTTGGTTACATGGCTAAATTCCATAGTGGAGAAGTCAAGGCTTTTAACATTCTTGTCACCTGAATAGTGTACATTGTATCCAATAGGTAAAGTTTCATTCTGTAGCCCCCTTTTACTCTCCCCACTCTGAGTCTCTAATGTCCATTAAGTCACTCTGTAGGACCATGTATACCCATTGCTTAGCTCCCACTTTAAGTGAGAACATGCAGTATTTGTTTCTTTGTTTCCGGGTTACTTCACTTAGAATAATGGCCTCCAGTTCCACCCATGTTGCTGCAAAAGACATTATTTCATTCTTTTAGATGGCTGAGTAGTATTTTATGGCTGTGGTCCCCACCCCTGGTCTGCTGCCTAGTACCAGTCTGTGGCCTATTAGTGACCAGGCTGCAGAGCTCCCCTGCCCCTGTCCCCCCATGAAAATATTGTCTTCCATGAAACTTAGAAATGCAGGGGTAGAGGGTTGGGGGGGG
>NW_012150618.1:5730846-5732311 GCF_000956105.1 Propithecus coquereli | reverse complement strand
CTAACATATAATATATCTTGGAAAATGTTCCATATGCTGATAAGAATGTATATTCTGCAGTTTTGGGGTAGAATGTTCTATAAATGTCTGTTAAGTCCATTTGTTCTACAGCCTCATTTAAGTCCAGTATTTTTTTGTTGATTTTCTGCCTTGATGATCTGTCTAGTTCTGTCAGTGGAATGTTGAAGTCCCTCAGTATTATTATTTTGTTGTTTATTTCATTCCTTAGTTCTAGTAGTATTTGTTTTATGAATCCAAAAGCTTTGGTGTTAGGTGCATATATATTTAGGATTGTTATGTCTTCTTGTTCAATCGATCACTTTATTGTCATATAACAGCTATCTTTTTATTTTTTTTTACTGTTGTTGATTTAAAGTCTATCTTATCGGATATGAGAATAGCTACTCCTGCTCGTTTTGGTTTCCATTTTCATGAAATATTTTTCCCACCCCTTTATCTTTTGTGTATGTGACTCTTTATGAGTTAAATGGGTTTCTTGGCGATAAGAGATATTTAGGTTTTGTTTTTTTTATCCATTCTGTCAATCCAAATCTTTTAAGTGGGACATTTAAACCATTTACATTCAATATAAGTATTGATAAGTGAGATATTTTTCCAGTCATCATGTTGATTGTTACCTGGTTGCTTTGTGTTCTTCCTTGTGTTACTGTTTTTACCAGAACCTATTCTAAGTGCCTAAAATGCATTTTCTTAATTAGTCATTGCAAGATAGATACAGTTGGTCTTATTTGACAGAAATGGAAACTGAGGTTTAGATAGATTAAAGAATTTGTCCAAGACCATGCAGCTGTTAAGTGCTGGTGCTGGCATTTTTACTCAGCTGTAAATCCAGAGATTGTGTTCCTAACCGCCACGGTGGTACTAAAGAACAGGCTGTGTGAAGAGATGCTTTTCAATTTTGGGGAAAATTTTCTTCCTTTTTAGTGAAATTGAAACATTGGCTTGAGAGGCCTGGATGGTAAATCAGCTAAAGCATAATGTTAAGAACATTCCCAACATTAGTCAGAATGCTGGAGATAACTCTCTAGGTAGAGAGCCAATAAAAAAGGCCCATTAAGAAGGAGAAAAATTTCAAAGTTCTATTTAAAGGGGACCCAGTGAGAATTGCATTGAAAATAAGAAGCAGAGCCAAATGTATCAGTCACGCACATAAAATATCCATTGTGCTTCCAAAAATCAGAATCTAGCTGAAAAAGCTAAGGAGAATTAAGAAAGTATCTCAGTGCTAGCAGCTGCATAGTACTGCAGTATGGCAAGGTAAGGTGAGAATGTGTTAGAAAGACTGACTCATATAATTCCCTGGTGCAGCTGCTCTGAACGTAAAGATAAGGTTTAACCACTGAACTCAATTTGCTGTAAAAGTGACTTGTCCAGAGTTGAGGATAATTGCAACTGAATCTTAAGTGTCAGTGCTAAATAGTCTCTTAAGTAGCATCATCCACAG
>NW_012150618.1:5730494-5730796 GCF_000956105.1 Propithecus coquereli | reverse complement strand
GTGACCAGGCTGCAGAGCTCCCCTGCCCCTGTCCCCCCATGAAAATATTGTCTTCCATGAAACTTAGAAATGCAGGGGTAGAGGGTTGGGGGGGGGGCACACGGCAAGAGGTGAATGGCAGGGTGAGTGATAAAGTGATATCTCATTGAGGTTTTAATTTACATTTCCCTAATGATGAGTGTGATGTTGAGCATTTTTCATGTTTGTTGGCTAGTTGTTTCTCTTCTTTTGAAAAATGACTGTTCATGTCTTTTGCCCACTTTTTAATTGGGTTATTTGTTTTTTCTTGCTGATTTGTTTGA
>NW_012150618.1:5710439-5720551 GCF_000956105.1 Propithecus coquereli | reverse complement strand
AAAGAAAAGATAAATATGAAACTAAAAATTGTTCAAGTACGTGGGTGACACATGAAACGCCTTCATTCAGTATCCTAATAATTTTGCTAGGGCAAAAGGAATCCTTTCTTGTTGTCACTTTGGTTTGAATGATCAATTCTCTTCTGTTTCATTCAGTGCTCATAGAAATATGTAGTAAATTTTTGGCTATGAAGAAACTTTTTTAAAAAGTTATAAGTAGTTGAAAAGTTTGAATTTCTATTTGGAATTTGAGGACTCTGAAATATTGGTCTGTATTTTTAAAAGAAAACCGATAGGGACATAAAAATTATTATTCTCTTAAAGAGAAAATTTTTTGTTACAGAATTATATTCAAAAACCAATGGGAACTGTTGAAAAAATTAATTGAGAGGCCATTAGGTTGAGATGACTCTGGTGCCTAGGGTTCCTACATGAACAAACTGATGCCCAGCTCAATCTAAACAGTAAAAAAGTAACTGACTTGGGCATTGCAAAGAAACTTATGCGACCAAGGCATTTGTACCCTTGTACTATCCTGAAATTAAAAAAAATTAAAATAAAAGAACACACAAATTTAACCAATCAGAAACCACCAAACTAACACCCAACTAGGGACTTTCCACTTTAACCAATCGGTTATGTTTTCTTTGTTTTGCTTCTGCAAACAAATTATAAAAGTTTTCCCCTTGTGATCCCTCAGTGGAGAACAACCACTTGCTCTCTGGTGTTGCCCAATTCATGAATCACTGTATTTTCAAATAAACGCTTTAAAGTTTTAATGTGCCTGAGTTTATCTTTTAACAGAACCCAAGGAGCACTGAATGAGATGACCTCTACTTTTAATTCATTCAGTGCCCAAGGGATAAATGCACAACTGCTGAGAAAAATGCAACTGCATAACAGCCCCTGAATCAGTGCCATAGCTAAGAACTAAGCACGTCTACATAGACTTTCTGTGACCACACAATTTAAGCCTAGTATGTAGTACTTTATATATATAAACAATTATATAGATAGATAGATAAACAACTGAGAGAAATGGTTTTTTTTTTTTAGGCAAAATTGGAATATTGGACATCACAACTGGTGATTAGAAGAGTCTGTGAGGAGAGGGTAAGAACAAACTAGAAAAGAAATAAAGTAGGAGAGATCAGAAGGGCCTTCTCTTCACAGATAGTGATTTTCTTTCTTCTTCTTTGTTTTTAATGTACTTAGTCCAGGATATTCTCAGCTTGGCATGACCATGCATCTTTGCACCAAGGGGTGGCACGCCTGGCAATTCTAGTGGCTATTTCAAAGGGAGACAGGGTCCGCCAACATGGTCTGGATGGCTCAACTTGCCTCTGTTTATACACCCCCACCTCCCTCTGACCTTGACCCCCGATGTCCACCTGTCACCCTTTGCCCTTCTGTGCTCCTTTTGCTAGCAGCTGTATTTTGGCTTGACTTCCCTCATGATCTGCACCCAGCTCTAACGTTCTGTCTGCTGACTTGTTCCATGACTTCAGCTTTAAAAAAAGACCTTGATGGCTGCCTGATTTCCTGCATCTTCCAGGTCAAAAGCCCAGTTTAACTGGTTTTTCCTGGCATGACGTTCTCTTTCTACCTCTGCTCATGTAGCCTGATAAACTGTTTGAAGGACACTGAATTAACCTTTCAAGTTGGATACTAGCCTAGCTATATGCTTGTGAGAGTATGCCTTTACTCTAAAGGAGTTGAGAAGTTAAAAAGTATACTGAAAAAAAAAAATTTCAGCTCAGTTGAATTAAGGAACTAATTCATTTCCTAAATCATTTAGTTTAGCACTGTCCAACACAACTTTTTCCGAAGATGGGAGTGTTCTATTTCTGTTCTGGCCAATTCAATAGCCACTAGGCACATGTGGTTATTGAGCACTTGAAATGCAGCCAGTGTGACTGAAGTATTAATTTAATTATAATTAGTATACATTTAAATTTAAATAACAACATGTGCCTAGTGGCTACTGGATTGGAAGCACAGGTCTACTCTATTCCTTTATATTCTTTGACAGAACAAAAATTAAACTATCAGAAGCATATAAGCAAATTGAATTCATTTGTTATGATAAGAACTTTGTAGGATTTTAAGGAGAAAAGAAAAAAAGGTGATGAACTTTGGTGAATTTTGAAACAGGAATCTGACCATACAGCTTCAGGACAGTATGAGTGAGGCTCCTCATTTATGTGCTGTTGGAAAACGACATTTCCATCTTTCTATTAATAGCTCCAAGAGCACTTCAAGAGCTATGGAAAATCTGACAATGGTGAGAATGTTTGAAGTAGATTCAGCTGAACTTTCCAGAAGCCTGGGGAGATTCTGGAGAAGGCTGAGGACCTAGCCTTTCCTGATGAGTATGTTAGTCACTCGATGAAATTGCTTGGCTCTCACTTTAAGTTATTGCAGCAGTAAGAGATAGATTAAGGAATTATCTTGGCATTTTGAAATTGTCTGTCTTAATTTCTCTGAGTCCAATTTAGCGTTTTCTTCAAATAAATTGCTTCATTAGCATTCATGTGCAAAGTATTATTCAAACTTTAAAAATAGAAGATGTCAAAGTTGAGGTAATGTATCTGACTGGGAGATTATTTTACTACTGAATTGGAAATCCAAGGAAACAAAGAAAAAGAAGAAAAATAGAGCAGTTAAACAGAGGTATATTATTGACTCCAGGGAGCACTTCCATTGTAAGACCTGGGGGAAAATATTGTCTTATGGCACACAAAGATGAGTGACTTTATGGAGAATGTCAATCAGTTTGATTCAACTTTAGAACGTAGGGCTCTGGCTTCTATATGCCTCTGTGGTCATTAAGGAATCCTTTCACAGAAAAAGTTTTGATGAAATGTAGTTAAATCTGGAATTAGTGTCGTTTACCTTCCTATCTAGTGGAATGACTATAGGGAAGATGTAGCTGTACAGAGTAGACAGGGAACAGGAAATGGGTGAGCTGAGAAATAATTTCACAACATAGAAATCCTAATATTCAAACGCAATTGAAAATAAGCTGATATAGGCACAAAACCCTCCGTCTTCTTCCTGTCCGGATTCTCCCTCAAGGACCAAGTAATCTCCAGCTTGTGTGGTTTTGAATGTTAATATATTTAAACAATGGCTTTCTGGTTATTCCCCAGATAATTTCTTTAGAATATCCTTGTAATTCCCTCACTTTCATTAGAGAGAAATCAGCTCGACTGAAATGTAAATTTGGGCAACTTGCTTTATTAAACAGAACACTGAGTCTGTGTGTCCGTGTAGCAAAGGAAACAAGTCCGTCTCTTCCTTCTTTCTTTCCTTCCTTCCTTCCTTCCTTCCCTCCTTCCTTCCTTCCTTCCCTCCTTCTTTCCTTCCTTCCTTCCTTCCTTCCCTCCTTCCTTCCTTCTTTCTTCCCTGTAATATTGCTTGTTGGAAGTGAGTGGCAATTATAAGAAGATTGACCGAAGAAATGCAGCATTGTAATATTTTGGCTTTTATAATTGTGAAACCTTCCATCTCTAAGCCAGGCTTGAATAAGAGCATTGCCTGATTTCCATGGTGAACTGGAGGTTATGAAATCCTCCCCTCAACCAACCGTCCCTCATCTGCATCTCTCAGAGACATAATGTTTTTCTTTTTACTCTCAAATACTTCTTTGATTTATCTTATTAAGTCCTTTATTTTTGCATAGAGATGAGGAGATGTTTTACTGTTCATATCACTGTCACTTGCCAGGCAACTGATTTATCATATGTGACACTAGAAAAAATAAAACACTAATTTATATTCATGAAGTTTTCATTTATGCTTTCTAAACAGATATAATGCAATCTGTCTAACCTCTCCAGGAAGTTCCAGAGCTCTGTCATTTTGTGACATTCTCTCTTCAATATAAGTAGGAGAAAAACAGTATATGAAAGGTAAAAAAAGAAAATTACAAATAAAATGGAATCAATATTTTTCAGATAAATTACAATTAGAAAGAATTAATAAGTGGTGTTTTAATTTCTAAACTTAATTTTATAATACTTCAGAAAATGGAACAGAAAACTTTGGTTTGAAATTTGGGGATTATCATATTGTCTCACATGCACACATGAATATCTACACTGGTAAACAAGCAAACAAAAACCAAAAGACATTCGTAGTAACTAGGCACATTCAGCTCAAGAAATCTGTACAAGGAACCTCGCCTGTGAATTTAGAACATGCCAAGTCTTTCCCTTTTTTCTTAGATAGTCTATAAGTTTTTAACGTGTCACGTATCTCAACCAAACTAAACAAAAAACATTATCTTTTTTCTAATCTTTTTAAGGCTTCATTCTTTCCATTAATGCCATAATATTCAAGATCTGGTGAAGACAAAGAAGATCAAATAGTTCATGGCTCAGTCTGAAGATCACTTTCGTAGAATGAGCGTCATCGAGTTTTCAGGTTTGGCTAGGGGTCCCCCTATTAGGTACTTTTGCAGCCCTCTGTATTTCCTCTCCACAGAAGTTTGTACAATTGCAATGTACGCAATTACTTTAAAAATTTTGTTTCATGGCTGCTCATTGGTAGACTAAGCTCCATAATGGAAAAAACACTGCATTGATGCTGTTTTCCATGTTACCCAGGGCTGAACACAAGACCTCTCTGGTATATATACTGCACTTGCTCAAAAACACATTGACTTAATGTTATGATTTTTACAATCATCTTTAAGGTTTTTAAAGTTTGCATAAGAACTTCTGGGGGTTGGATTTCTCCCTTTGGAGGAATTGGCTTTGAGGTAAACATACAGAGCTGGTCTAGTTCATCACAACATTGGATTCTGTTAACGGTCCAGAGATGAGTGTTCCTTTACATTTGTGAAACGAAAACAGTGAGTAATGTGTGGTTAAGGTGTTTATGTTCGTGAGGCCAAAATTAGGTTTACTCTGTGACTCAGCTACTTCCTCCAGTAGAAGCTAAAGCTGAGGAAAATAACATCACTGTCTGAAATGGAGATAAGAGTCATTATTGACCAGAGAGGTGGGCAGGCGTAGGAAGCCTCGGAGCTGGAATCCAATTCTAAACAATTTCCCATTTCAGCAGGGCAGAACCAAACAAATTGAAATAGAGTAAGAAACTTTCGTGAAGAGTGAGGTTGGAAAACAGCTTGTTGGAAAAAATACCAACTATGTCACTTATGCGTCTGGTGTTTTGGAGTGTTAATGAGGGCTCCCTGGAAAATACCATTAAAACACCTGATGATAAGACAAAGCTGAGCTTATTGCTCACAAAGTCAAGGAGAGGAGAGGGGAAAGTCGGGATATTCATGAGGCTTTCGGATTCGGTTTGAGGGTTAAGATTAAGTAAGAATTATGTATGATATTATAAAATTGGTGGATACGGCAAGGCAAGGGTTTTCCGGTGAGTTTTCTAAGACTCTTGAAGAGTTAACAGTCATTCGATGCCATCTATGGAAAAGACCAACAGTCTGATATTGGCTTAAATGGGATTTTGGAGAAGTTTCTGATGAATGATGAAGTTATCTGCAACTTTTTTCTTTGTGAGCAAGAGTTTTCTGGAATTGTAAAGCCCTGTTGATGAAATCAACGGAATAGTAAAGTCTTGCTAAAAGCACACAGTAACCTACATGGGTGTGGATGGTTTCAAATCTCTGTACTCTTCTTCCTCTGTATGATTCTTCTATTTGAGCAAAAGGAGACCCCTTGGATAAAGGTTGGGGAAACAATGGCTACCTTAGCACAGAATTGTAAAAGTCAGCATTGGGAAAGAGGTATGGTATCTTTCAATCTACCCATTCTGTCATGAGCAAGGCTTATCCCTTAACCTCTACTTCAGTGTGGCTATTGGAACACACCAATTTAAATCCCCTCACTCCAAGATTCCTAATGAAATGAATTCTAAATTCCAACAATTTGCTGGAGCAAGAAAAGAGAAGAAAATGGCAGATGCTATTAACACCTGTTTAATTCATTTGCTTAGATATTTCCAAAATATTTGGTGAGAGAAACTATTTATGGTGGGGACAGACAACATAAATTTATAAGGTTAATTATTGATGCATTATGCATTGTACAATAATAGTATAAGCAGTATAATATTTCTGATAGGTATGTGGGGAAATGCTATTAAGTGAACCAGCCATAATTTGTTTTGTCTTATTATATGCTTGGTTAAAAATAGACACTCTTATAATCAAATGAATACCAAATGAAGCAAATGTTGTGATGTAATTTTAAAATGTGAAAAATGTCTCTAATAAAATGCTTATTTAATTTTCTGGAAAAAATATTGCAACATGACAAAATGCATGAATATGTTTGCCAAGGACCCTCCATAGAATGAAAAGCTAGCAAATCGTTCTGACCTGGCTGAGGACACAAGAAAAACACCTTAGAACTCTAATGGTTCCAAACTATAGGAACACACACCTGACCAACAGGGCTGAGACAATAGCCATAGCATCTCCATTGTTTTAAGTCACCCAGCAAGAGCTGGGTTGTCTAGGATACTGGTTCTGTAGTCCCTTTTCCTGGTCTGCATGAGACTCTACTTCTTTCCCAAATACTTCCCTCTGAGGTGATGGTGACGAATCCATGTAAAGCAGGAGTGACAAACTCAAATGCCTGCAGAGAACGGAGCTTAACTATCAGACAGTGACGTGGGCCAGAGTAACACTGTAGGGAGCACTGAGGATTGGTGGTGACTGTGGTGAATTAGAAAGAGCAGCAACTACTCAGATCTCGTTGATTGTTACTATAGAGGAACATATACCTAATCTGGCCAAAGGTTTCAATGTTTTAAGAGATACTGGCTATTCAAATTTTTATACGGTAGTTTCCTATTCATAATGTGTCAATGGCAAAAGAAAAAAAAGGAAAAAAATCCACACATCCGTAGGCTGCATTTTGCCCATGCCCGTCATCTTTTTTGATAGCCAAATTCCAATGGCTTGATAGCCAACACATCATCCTCTTTTCCCCTCGCCCCTCTCATTTTGTCTGAAGGAGATCACTAGTGCGTTTAATTTGAGGAGGAAACCCTCACTCCACCGAGAAGCATCCTTTACTGCCTGTAGCAGGATCTGAATGTTCATCGCTAGTAGTTATTTTTCTTTTAGGACAGAGGGTCCTTTAGTTCCCTGTCACACATTAAAATATCCCTGGTTGTCACCTTATCGAGGTAATAAAATAAATCTAATCAATTAGAAACTTTTTCTAAAATTAATCAACTAATAGAGGATGGAAAGAAAGCAAAACACCACAGAAATGACATTACTGTGTAAAAGAATCATTTGTTCAAAATGCAGATTCAGGTTCCCCAGCTGGGACTCTAGAGATCTGAATTCTGAGAATCTAGGGGAGAGGCCAACTGCCTGCTCAGGAAGCACTCCTGGGTGGTTCTCATGTCATTAGTTGTTTGGATACAGAAAACAAACAAATGAACAAAAACAAACACCTAAGCAGTGGTTCTCAGACTTTAATGTGCATCAGAAATCCTTGGAGGGCTTTATAGCATAAATTAGTGGGCCCCACTCCTATTGTTTCTGATTCAGTGGGTCTGGGAATTTTTATTTCTAGCAAGTTCCCAGGAATGCTATCGCAGCTGCTCTTGGGACCACAGTCTGAGAACCACTGCTCTAGAGGAATGGGATATAGGCCAGTTGCCCAGATTGAGCCTGGTAAGCATATGAAAAAGCTGAAAGAGGGGACGGAAGAGCCTGGAATAACTTCAACTGCTTCATAATGTTTTCTTGGATCTGGTGCCGGAGCCCAACACCCAACAGCATTGCAGACTTTGCCTCTGGTTCATTCATTCCTCAAATATTTATTGACACTAGCCATGTGCCAGACACCATACTAGGCATATACTCATAAATTAATTAGCTTATTAAATCACCATGTACTTCATCTGACAAATATTTATTTAGCATCCATCATTTGCCAGGCCATGGGCTTGGTTGCTAGTAAGAGACAGGTCTCAGCTGCCATGGCTCTTGGCTTCTCTACTGTCATTCATATTCAGAAGATGGCTTGAAGGAAATCTTGGTTCTTTCTGCGTAAGCTAAACAGAACACAATAGAGATGGTTGCCTGTGTTATCCTGGGGGAATGATGTTTTGCACAGATCCCTGAAGCTTGAAGGAAGAAGCACTTCTGTCTGAACCGTGCTGACAGCTGTGGTCCTGTGGGCCGAGTAGGGACAGTGAATACTTTCCTGTTATGAGCAAGTAGGCTTCCCAGGGTCGGCCCTGTGCTTGGCAGCAGGAACCCAGACACACTTTTTCTAGAAATGGTGTCTTTCCAGGAAAGAAAAGAAATTCACGTAAGGCGGGCTGTCAAAACCTGCCCCAACGCAGCCCTCCTGCAATGTTTCATAGAAAACATCCTTTATGCTCCATAGGAGGCCTGTTCTTTCTCTGTGTCTGCAGACGGTGGATAATGGAGGGTGCAGAGTCAGAAGCACAAGCATTTCTCCAGTTGTACAGGCTGCCCCACATTACACCTCATGACAAATAATTCCTTTTTTTTTTAAGTGCAAAAGCCAGGGCTGCAGGAGAACTGGGAGTCTCCTAGTAGCTCTACATTGCTTTCTTGGATTCAGACCTCTTTTTACAAGGACCATACAATACTGAAGACAAAAAGGAGCTCTTGATCTAGTCTGTTTTTTGTTCCTTTGTTTCCTGAGTCTACATATTTTAGAAAGCCTGAAAAATAAACTATTATTTACGGAACGAATGTCAACAATTCTGAGTATGTTTAAATGGAATGGTTACTTTAGCTTCAATGTAGAGATCATTTCTTTGAGAGATAATTGTGGTTTTCAAAATATTATATTAATGTTTAAAATGAGAATGGTTTAGCTTACAATTCTTAAACTGAAAACCTCTTGAGACCTGGATCTGATGAATTCAGCTCCGTATCTCTCCAAGACCTGCATGTGGTGGACACTCAATGTATGTTAATTAAATCCTTGCATGCTAGCATGAGAAAATGAATGAACATTACAGAGTGCCTAATTGACCCTGTTCATTTCTGGTGGAGGAAATAGTCTCCCAGGAGTGTGGTGATGTCTTCAGGTATCCTTGTTAGGGATGCAGGCAAGAAATCATCTCCTGCCTTCCAGGGTCATGTTCACCTCGCTACATCTGCCAGACCCCCACTGACTCTTAATGATGAGTAGAGTTGAGATTTGAAGAGCCCAAGGCAAAGTGAGCCACACCCAAAGAAGTAAATATTTTATTATGAAAAATGTAAATAAAAATATCTTTATCGGAATGTAGGTTTTTTTTTTCTCTCAGGGGACAAATGCCAGGGGAAAATTTAATAAAAATTCTAATTTATAATCCTAGACTCAGGTAAAGATCTTCACAAAAACTCCAAAATCCATTAAGGCAGTTTTGGGGAAACATATGCACACCTTTTACTGCAGTTATTTTAATGGATTCGATAAATTGAGTTCACCAGTAGGTGGTAAAATCTCTGGCTAGAAGGAGAACTATTTAATTTTCATGTCTGCTCAGGAAACTAATATTTAAACTTATATTTCTTATCCTTGCTGCTGGATAATCAGGATTATTTAACATGAGTGAATATGGGAACTTAATTAGTTGTGATAATTCTCGGTGTTTATTTCCTGTGTGCTGCTCTCAGTGAACAGACCACTCAGCCTCTCACAGCCTCTGAAACACTCCCAACCTGGCCTTCTTCTCCATTTCTTTTGACCAAATTTCAACACTCATCCTCTCCCTCCTTTCTTTCACACTGCTGTCAGTTATCATTCTGGAACACGAGACAGATTATGTTGTTTCCTAAAACCCTAGAACAGCTCCGCACTGCCGAGAGAGTGCAGCCCTACCCTTACAGCAAAATGTTCAGGGTCGCCCTACAGCTCTGCTCCAACCATTCTTTCCAGACTCCTCGTTAAGCCCCTCTCTTCACACAGACTCTGCCAGCCATGCTAGACTCCTGATGTGGCCTCTGCAAATTGTAAACGAGAAAGGTGGTAGAGGGCAGCTGTTCAGAGCAGGCGCTCTGGACTCACACTGCCTGGGCTCAAAAGCCGGCTCCGCCATGAACTTGGTGACCTTGAGTAAGTTACATCACTTCTCTGAGTCTGAATTTCTCA
>NW_012150618.1:5688855-5710389 GCF_000956105.1 Propithecus coquereli | reverse complement strand
CTAGACTCAGGTAAAGATCTTCACAAAAACTCCAAAATCCATTAAGGCAGTTTTGAGGAAACATATGCATACCTTTTACTGCAGTTATTTTAATGGATTCGATAAATTGAGTTCACCAGTAGGTGGTAAAATCTCTGGCTGGAAGGAGAACTATTTAATTTCCATGTCTGCTCAGGAAACTAATATTTAAACTTATATTTCTTATCCTTGCTGCTGGATAATCAGGATTATTTAACATGAGTGAATATGGAAACTTAATTAGTTGTGATAATTCTTGGTGTTTATCTCCTGTGTGCTACTCTCAGTGAACAGACCACTCAGCCTCTCATAGCCTCTGAAACACTCCCAACCTGGCCTTCTTCTCCATTTCTTTTGACCGAATTTCAACACTCATCCTCTCCCTCCTTTCTTTCACACTGCTGTCAGTTATCATTCTGGAACATGAGACAGATTATGTTGTTTCCTAAAACCCTAGAACAGCTCCGCACTGCCGAGAGAGTGCAGCCCTACCCTTACAGCAAAATGTTCAGGGTCGCCTACAGCTCTGCTCCAACCATTCTTTCCAGACTCCTCGTTAAGCCCCTCCCTTCACACAGACTCTGCCAGCCATGCTAGACTCCTCATGTGGCCTCTGCAAATTGTAAACGAGAAAGGTGGTAGAGGGCAGCTGTTCAGAGCAGGCGCTCTGGACTCACACTGCCTGGGCTCAAAAGCCGGCTCCGCCATGAACTTGGTGACCTTGAGTAAGTTACATCACTTCTCTGAGTCTGAATTTCTCATCTGTGAAATGAGTAATGATAGACCTCCCTTGGGGGGCTATCAAGAGTTGAACTTGAGATGACACCTGCACTGTGCTTAGAGCAAAGCTCCAGCATGAGGTGCTGGCAGCAGGTTGGCCGTCACCGTCACTCACGGTGCTGCTCATGATCCACTCTGGATCTCTGTGGGGGTCACACCCTGCAGGGAACTGCTTACTCACTGCTTTGGAAACCGCCAAAGTATTTTTCTGGATGCGTGCTGCACTTTGTTGTCCTTTTCTTATTGTGCCTTGAGTTGTTATTAGGTGTTATACCGTATTCATATCTCCCTCGAGGTGATGAAATCTTTGACAGCAGGAACCTTGCCTGACTCGTCTTTCCATCTGCTTTGCCAGCTCAGCGCTCAGCACCTGGCGAGCGCTCGATAAACAATTTAGGGAAATAGAGGAAACTTATGTGTGAGTCATTCAAAGCATTTTGTGTTTAAATGCACATATCCAGGAAAATACATCTGATTTGAGACTACTACTCATTTACCCCTCTGTAAAAGTGAATTTCACTCATTCCACAATTATTTATTGTGTTTCTATTATTGTCAGTCACTGTTCTAGGCACTGGGGATACAACAAGTAAAATTAAAAAAAAGGTACATTTTCTGCTCTCAAGGAGCTTCTATTCTGGAGAATGAAAACAGTTAACAGAGAAGATTAAGAACATGGTAAGTGCAATGGGTAAAAAGAAAGAAAGGAAGAAGGATAGATGAAGGGACACTATTTTATATGTGGATAGTCCAGGTAGTCGTCTTTGAGAAGGTGACATTTAAGCAAAACCCTGAGGTACATGTGCAGCTACCCAGAGAGAGAGTTTCCCAAGCAGAGGGAATGGCCAGAGCCAAGGCTTTGAGGTAGAGCTTTCCAGAAGAGTGAGTACCTCATGGTGTGGCTGGAGTGGAGTGATCCTAGGACAGAGTGGTAAACATAACTTGTAAACTTGCCTGTGTGAGTATGTACACACGTTTGGTAGGACATTATAGACACTGTCTTGCATCTGACTTTTCATTTCACACTATAATTTGGTGATTGTTCCACATTAGTGCATATGGGTCTGTTTCATTATTTTTGATGGCAGTATAATATTCCTTCATTTGCTTGCATCAGCCTTTATGTTATCACTCCCAAGCTGATGGATCTTTGGCTATCACAGATGAGTCTTTCATGAGAAGCTTTCTGTTGTGTCATTTCTCACAAGCACTAATTGCCTGTAGGATATTCTTAGAAGTAGAATTGCTGATTTAAAGTGTATAAACATCTTAAATTTTGAAAAATATCTTACATTTAGGTAAATATCACCAAATTACCATGTACAAAAGTATTCCAATTTCTACTTCCACCAGCAAGGAGATGCCTGTTTATCCACTAAACGAAAAATGGCATCTCACTAGTGTTAATTTGCGTTTCTCTGATTATGAGTAAGGTTGACCATCTTTTCGTATGTTTATGAGCTATTTGTATTTATTTTTCTATGAGCAATCTGTTCATATTGGAGTCTATTTTGGACTCTGCTGAATTGTCAGATGTTTGTATTCAAACTGTTTTAGTTAATATTTCTGCCCCATTTTGTTCCCTAATGAAACAATGTTATTGCCTCTGTCATCGTGCTGCTTATTTACCAAACAGCGTTATCTAAATATTTTGCCTAAACTCTCCCCTGGTGAATATTTGTGCACTGCAGATGTGAGCTGGGGGAGATCCAGGGTGGATGGTAGTGTTGTCCCAGGACAGCTGGTTAGATTTAGCTCAGTTCCTCAGTTCGATAGCACATGAAAGTCCAAAACCTCTTCTCCCACCAAGTTCTCACCATAGCTGGGAGTGAGGGGAATCTCACATTCATGTGTCTCACTCTCTCTGCCTGTGTCTTTGTGTGATGTCTTTGTTTCTACCCATCTCATCATGCAGGCAATGAATGCATCCCTTTTTGTCTCTCCCAAGCCATTTCACGGTAAAAGGTGTGATGTTACATCTTCAAGCATGCTTGCTTCCTTTTTCTCATTCCCTCTCATATTCTATCTCTCTTTCTCTACTTAACTCTTTTCCCCACTTCTTTCTCAAGCATAAAGTAAATTTCTCTCTTTATAGAGATTGCCTTTTAGTGAACACGTTCTGTGAATTCCACATGACCTTGGGATCTCACCCTCTGTACAAAATGGCATATCCAAGTTTTTCTTCTGAACAACGCAGTGCTCCCGCTAAGAGGAATTCTGGTGAACAAAATTTCTTCCATACTTGTAGATCTGGAAATCTCTGTAATTTTGATATGTATCTTATCTACTAGTGCTGGATGTAGAGATAGACTCAAGGGCTATGATGTTGACTTAAGTGGCACATGATGCTGATAGTTCAGGAGAAAGAATTTACAAGGCGGCTCCAAAGAAAAACATTTTGAGTCAAGTGCAAAGGTCCCAGTGATAAGATGGAGGAAAATACTTTTCTTTGCCTTATCTAAATTAGTTTAGAATGGTCATTTATAGGCATTCATGCCAACTTCTCATGCTGCTGTACATTCATGACATCAATATAAGATATTGTATGGTAGATCAACTGTCAACTTTTGCTAAATTTTCTTTAAAGGTCCATGTCCTTTAGAAAAGGGGTCCTGGAACTAGCAACCATCCCTCATCACCCTCTTTTTCTTTTATTTTCCTCAGACTTCCCACTGGACTGTGATTCCCTGACATGTTTATGAACCACTTATTATATGATCTTTCTTTCTGCATTACTGAGAAAATTGAAGTCATTGGACAAAATGTTTATTATTCAACTTTCTGTATCCACTAACGAATGTATCTACGTCCACTCAGTCTTCCCCTACTTGCAATAGTCTTAGTGCATGAGATGTTCTTCTTCCTTCCCACGGCCAACACATTCCTTTGTACCCTTCACCCCAAGCACGTCAAACTCCTCCTGGCACTTTACTCTTTCAGTTTTTCCTCATTTCATCTCCACTGGTTTCTATGCTTTAAACCATAAAGCTTCTCAGATCTAGCTAAATTCCTCTCTCCCCTACCAAAACACACAAATCTCCCTCCAAAGCTCTTCACTTTAAATCATATCTAGCAATCCACGGTTCTTTCTTCTCTACCTCTTGTTAAAATTTCAGAATGTGCCTGCATCTGTCCCCACCAATCTACTGATTTCACCACGGCACCACTGATCACCCAATTTCCAAATGAAATGGAATGTGATTTTCAATTTTATCTAATTGGGCCACTCATCTGCCTCTCTTGCTGTTGTTCTCTCCCCAATTCTTGAAACATCTCTTTCTCTTTGCCTTCCGCAGTACCACCTCTTTTGCTTCTCTGTGTACTGTCAAGATCGATCCTTACCTGCATGTTTTCTCATGTGCTTCTTTTCCTTGGTGCATCCTTAAAATGTCCCTTCCCCAGGCTCTGTCACTACCCATTGACCACTTAATCCTTTTGTTGCTTCTACCTTCAAAATCCCTGCATTTTGTGTGCAAGGTTCTCTCTTTTCAACTCTCCTTGAGCTATCTCACAAAGCTCCTTGGTTTTATCTAATACTAATATATTAATACTAAAGACCTTGAAATCTCTATTCCAGCTGAAACCTCTCTACAAGCCCCAAATTTTTAAGGACAGAAAACATTGAATATTTCACCCCAATCTCATCCCACAGGCTGGAACTGAGTTCATCTCTTTCCCGGTAGGTCAGTTTCTCTTCATGCTTTCTTTATCTTCACAGGGAATGGGAGGTGTGAGCATTTATTCCCCCAATATTTTCAGCTAACATTCTGAGGATTATTTTTAATTTCTTTCTGTACCTCATCCTCATTGCAAATCAATTTTGCAAGTTTAATTTCCTAAGTATTTCTCAACTCTTCCCGCCACTCTTCCCAGTGCATCTCTGGTGCACTACACTAGTTAAGGACCTTTTTCGCTCTTGTTTATAATATTTCAGCAGCCTTCCAGCAAGCGTTTCTAGGTTTCCTAGTCTTGTCTGTCTCAAATAATTCAGTAGATGCTAAAGTCATGTCTCAATAATGGAAATGTGACATTTCATTTATCTTTAAATCCTCTCTGTCTTTCCAACTCATTTCTTACCACTCCCTTCATCACGACACCGTGCCTCTTATCTGTCATGATGTTTCTTGTTCAGACTTTGCTATATTAAATGCTCTCCCACTCATCACCCCCCAACTAGCGAGCTACTTGGTAAAAGCAAAGAGCTACTTAGTTTTTAAGATTCAGTTCAGGTGTCACCACCTTCAGGAAAGCTTTCTCTGACATATCTTTCTACCCATGTCTGGTTTAGGGGCTTCATTCCTGTGTTCTGCTGCAACCCTGAACTTGCCAAGTGTGTTAGCTTAACACACTTTGCTAGGGTCATCTGTTTACACAACTGTGTCTCCCATTGATTTGAATAGATGAGGACAAAAACTGTTCCTTATACACTATATGTATTTTTAATGACAAGGGCAGCGTTTGTCACATAGTATATGCTTAATAATGTCATTGATAAATGTATGAGGGAATGGTCTAGATTAAAATCATGGAATGGATATCTCAAAGTTGAGCCGAATACTGGGCCAATATAATCGGTTTACTTTTCTTAGTTTTATTCTCCTTATTGTAAAATGGGTACAATAATAGTAATCACTTTATAGGGTTTCTGTGAGTATTAAATGAGGTAATATTACATGGGGCCCTTTGGCATAGGGCCTGACATAATAGTTGCTCACCAAACATGACCATGTGACACTGACAATCAGCTCTGCTACTTCTGCTAGTGACGCTGTTGGTCAGCGCCATCAGGAGAGCAATTCATGAAGTCTGTTCTTTTCACTCTCCAGTTTTGTTAGCTTTAGCAGTGAGGAAATTGGCCTTATGGTGGTTCATTTTCTCAATAAGGGAGCTCAGGGATCATGCTGGCTTTATTACTATTTTTTAATTACAAAGCTATTTTACTTTATTCTCTCAATTAGAAAACAGTGAATGAAGGCACATCTATAAATTGCTCATAGCCCCACCATCCATCTGCAACCACTGTTGCCATACATATTTTTCCCCAGAGGGCCCTTGTTCTATGCACACATTCTTGAGGGCGGTGGTTGTTGTTAGTGGGGGTGACCCTGATGTTAAATCTGCTTAGTACAAGGATCACAGGCACTGAGAAAGTGTAAATTTGAAGGATTTGCAAGGAAAGGGGACAGGTTTAATCTGAGTTCAGAGCTCAATAAGAGCCCCAAATTGAAGACAAGAATGAGACCCTCTATTAGTGTCAGATCCTTCAGGGGCCACAGAAACAAACATTTATTTTAAAACTCCAAGACTTAGGGTTGTTGATACATGTAAATAATAACAGTAACTTACTACTTCCTCAGCTAATTAGGATTTCAGCAACACCTAACTTTCAAAATATCTTATTTTCTTATATTACGATTTCTAAGCATATTAACAGTTATTGTTTTATCAACAGCCATATGTTCTCCCCCTCTAGGAGTGAGCTCATGCCACTCTTAAATAGATGACACAAATTCACCATCTATTTAGCAACAGATATTAAGCAATAGCAGTGGACATTGTTTTCAGTTTACTAAATCACGCTTAGACTAAAATTGATATAAAAGAAGTCATTGCCTGACAGCTATGTGCTAAGCATAGTCCTGGGTTCTGGTTAAACTGCAGTGAACAAAACTGACATGGTTAATGCCTTCAAGGTATTCCAGCTAGTCAGGAAACCCCTAGCAAACAAGGAGACAGTCCAATAAATGTAAAGTTTAGGATTGTAATAAGTGTATTGAAAAAAAGAACATGCATTGCTGAAATAGAATGCTGGTTAGAGGAAAAGGGGTGGGGTACCTTTCAGTAGTTGGGGAAGACCTCTTTGCAGAGGCAATATTTCAGTTGAGACTTAATGTAATATGAAGGTCACCCAGGCATGAACTTTGTAGGAGAGCCTTGGTGGCTAGAAGGCTTGCTTCAGGCAGGGACGGGAAGAAGACCAGTGTGGCTGGAGTGTGGAGGTGAACAGAGTGAGAGGTCCAGATGCGGCTACACAGGCCAGGCCTGATCACATAGGGCCTCGCAGGCCATGCTCAAAAGTTGGGGTGTTCCAGACCTTCTATTTGCAAACTCATGGTTTCTCCTTAGACGCTCTGCCCTAGATGATCTCTGCAATCATTATCTGTCGAGCATACCTGTGCATAATGTTACCTTGGTGCCCTAGTGCACACTCGTATTCCTTCTGCCTGGAATGGAAATAGTATCAACTTAAATTATAATGTCTCCTCAGAGACCTGCAAGCAATATAATCCTGGGCAAGGTTTGAGACCTATTGGGCTTCATGTCTAATAAAATTATGAAGAGGCATATTGCAACACTTTGATGTGAGAAATAGATAAAATAATATATGTGAAATCTTCCAGCTTGGGGCCTGATGAAAGCCAGCTGCAAATAAATGTTAGTTTCCCTGCAATCTCCACTTAGGAAGTTTCTATCCATCCCATTCCATTGCCCTCTTCTAAGCCACCAAAGGAATTTTGCTTCTGTATCACCTATTTGCCCTTATTTAATAATGAATTTTAAGTTCACACTTCGTGTGTCTGCCTTACTTCTCCCAATTGATTAGGATAGAGACTGGGCCCAAACCTCACAGTAATGAGTAACCTTGGGCACAGAGGTGATGTTCAGTTAGTCTGTTTTGTTTGCATCTTTATGATCCAGTAAGGCAAAGGAAATCTTGACTGGCAAAGCTGTGGAGAGTACAGGTAACAAAATGGAAAGTGAAAATGGATTTCATGATTTCGGGGGAGTTAAGGAGAACCTGCTGAGGGAGCGTGTGGTGAAGAGGAGAGAATGCTATTACAGCAGGAAAGAAGAGTCCTTTATATAATGATGAACCATTTAGAGATACCTGTGGTTATGCCTGTAATCCCAAGCTATGTGGTGATCTGAGTGGTGAATTAAACAAACATTATTTGGGCTCTCCATTAACTTATTAATTCAACATTTATTTAATGTCTACTATTTATGATGTTATGCCATAGGCTAGATATTGGGCAAATATCTGAAATGAATAACTTAATTTTGGACAGACTGAATATTGTTATGTGGGTGATTTTAAAGTAGTAAGTTGACAGTGGATGACAGACTTAAACCTAAGGTGTGAAACTATAAGAATTCTAGAAGAAAATGTTGGAAAAACTCTTATAGACATTGGCCTAGGCAAAGAATTTATGAAGAAGACCCCAAAGGCAATCACGGCAACAACAAAAATAAATAAATGGTACCTGACCAAATTAAAA
Source organism: Propithecus coquereli (assembly GCF_000956105.1). NCBI lineage: Eukaryota > Metazoa > Chordata > Mammalia > Primates > Indriidae > Propithecus > Propithecus coquereli. The sequence goes on along the minus strand of NW_012150618.1, from coordinate 5,702,311 downwards.
AGCTTCTTCACAGCCAAGGAAACTATCACGAGAGCAAACAGACAACCTACAGAATGGGAGAAAATATTCACATGTTACACATCTGATAAAGGGCTGAGAACTAGAATCTATATAGAACTCAGGAAAATCAGCAAGAAAAAATCAAACAACCACATTAAAAAGTGGGCGAAGGACATGGACAGAAACTTTTCAAAAGAAGATAGACTAATGGCTAACAAACATATGAAAAAATGCTCAACATCTAATCATCAGGGAAATGCAAATCAAAACCACAATGAGATATCACTTAACTCCAATGAGAATGGCCTTTATCAAAAAGTCCTAAAACAATAAATTTCGGCATGGATGTGGAGAGATAGGAACACTCATACACTGTTGGTGGGACTGCAAACTAGTACAACCTCTGTGGAAAGCAATATGGAGATATCTCAAAGAGATACAAGTAGAACTACCATTTGATCCAGCAATCCCATTACTGGGCATCTACCCAAAGGAAAAAAAGATATTCTATAAAAAAGACATCTGCACTCGAATGTTTATAACAGTACAATTCACAATTGCAAAGATGTGGAAACAACCCAAGTGCCCATTAACCCAGTCCCATGAGTGGATTAATAAAATGTGGTATATGTATACCATGGAGTTCTATTCAGCCACAAAAACAATGGTGATCTAGCACCTTTTGTATTATCCTGGATAGAGCTGGAGCCCATTCTACTAAGTATCCCAAGAATGGAAAAACAAACACGACGTGCACTCACCATCAAATTGGTTTTAACTGATCAACACTTAAGTGCACATATAGCAATAACATTCGTCGGGTGTCAGGCAGATGGGAAGGGGAAAGAGAGGATGAGTACATACACACACAATGAGTGCGATGCGCACTGTCTTGGGGATGGACACACTTGAAAATCTGACTCGGGTGGAGCAAGGGCAATATATGTAACCTAAACATTTGTACCCCCATAATATGCTGAAATAAAAAAGGAAAAAAAAATAAAGTAGTGAGTTAAGATGCAGATTTATTACATTGTATTTTTCTATATTAAATATTATGGGTTTCAAATTAACATAGGTTATAAAACATATTTATTTCTTGTAGATTAAATTAAGCCATAAGATTTTTCAATTGCAAAACATGATGAGATATATGCCTTTATAAATAAAAGAACAATAGTATTTCAAAATTTTTCTTTGAGCATTACTTTTATAGGTACAATTGCTGAAAGTTTGCATGAGTTTCAATATTAATATATAATCTATGAGACATAAATGATTTGTTTCCACATTCCTATGTAGAACACAGATCAGCAGAGTTTGTAGGTTACATTATAGTTATTATTTTACAATTCTAATTTTAGGATCATTTTTAAAGCATGTCTATCTTCTAACCATTCAGAGAGTTTTTGCTGTCTTTATTTTTAACTTGTCTTTCAACTTTTTTAAAGGTAAACACTTTGAAAGCAGAGTGATTTATAAAATGGGATAATCCCTTGAATATTTTTATTGCCCATTTTGGTTTTTTTTTTTATCCCCTTAGCCTCCCTGATTAATATTTCTTTATTCTTTCCAATAAGCAAATTTCTCAGATGCATACTCATTTGATTTAGAGATTTGACACTAATAAGTTTATCCCTTGAAATAAAGACTTTTGTTATATTAGTGTGGGTATTTCTTCCAGATATTAAATTTATCTTCAGCCCAGTGGTCCAAGTTCCAAGGGATGCCTGTAATTAGATGTAATTACATGTCATATTAATCAACCAGTGGTATTTCAGGTCACAGCTCTGCTACTCTCCTCCTTATATCTTTCCCATATCCTCTTTCCACCTCCCTTTTCAGCACCTCCCTTGTGTTTCCCACCAAGGAAACGTCTCTAAATTACATCCTACTTCAACGACTGTCTGGGAACCAGCTCCCACGAGAGCCTATAATCAAGAGTGATAAGAGGAAGAACAACATTGTTATAATGTCCATTTTTCCCCGAGGAACATATCTTTAATTTGCAACTTTAAATCTCTGTTTAAAAGCCCCTCAGAAAAGGTAGCTGCGGTTGGCCTGACAGTCTTGCTGGGAAGTAGCTTCCTCTGCTTTTGGGCTTGCCTACGTCTCAGTGTGCAAGATACGATTTTTCTGATTTATTTTTTCTTACAGTTCCTTGGAGTGTAGCAGCCAAAATAACAGTATGGTTTCTCACAGCTGTCCAAGGCACACTTGCAGGCCTCCTTTGCTTTTCCAGGATTTGGCAAAAAAAATTAAAAGTACAAGCTCTGCCCAAGCAGACTCTGAGTGGGGTGTGAGGTCCAAGCAGCGGTCAGTGGGGCGTGGGTCTACTGGATATTTGTCTCCATTCTGCACTCAGGGTCTTGGGATTCTTCAGAGACCTCCTCCTGAGGGATTAGGTAGGGGCAAGAGTACTAGAAAGTCTAGCTGTCATTTTCCACCTTCTTTCTTGCTATAGATTTTGCTTTTCCTTTCTGTTTTCCAACATTGCCTTTCTTCCCTTGCGGGTTGTTTTGAGCTGTTCAAATGAACCAACGGATAAATAGTATAAATAGCAGTTTGTTAACCCAGTTAGCATGGAAATTACAATCCCTCCGTTCTCCCCCCCGCAATCCACTAAGCTTTCCTTAGCTTTACTGAGTGGACCCAATCTGGTAGCTTCCTGGTATCACACTGAAGGATGGGCAGATATGCTGTTGCCATGGAAACAAGGTAATTGCTCAGAGGATTCATCCTGCATGGGTAATATTGAACTAACTGCTGTACAGTTTCCCATTTATTACAAAACATTTACAAGGAAAATGTAATGTGTTTCATGATGTTAAAGTGTTTGCCTCTTTTGAAGAAGCTAAGTAAAAATTTCTGATTAGAATAAATGCTAAATGGGAGAGAAACTCTTCAATGAAAAGTGAGTTTAAAATACTCAGAGGTTATCGATGAGACAGAAAATCTATTGGTAGGCCACAGGCCCCGGCCAGGTAGAGGATGTCAGTGTTTCTCTCCTTCCGGTCTCAGGTGTTTCTATCTGTCAAGTTGTGGGGATCGCCATTTGGCTTCCCTTGTGTAACAGTGCATTGCCGGAGGGCAAGTTCTCTGCCGTGCAGTTTGGACACCATTTTGCAGTCTTTTCTTTCTGCCTTCCTCCATGGCACAGAATGACCTGATCATCTTTTTCTGTTCTAACTTCTTTCCCTTTGTCTAATTTTCCATACACTCACCCACAATAACTCTTTTTTTAAAAAAGCAAGTTTTCCTCTCACTGTCCTTGGGCAGAATTGTTTTCACCACATATTTTAATTTCAATCTGTAAAATTCCTCCTTGCTCTGTAATCAGAGCTCAATCGATTTTCACTGAACATGCCTCCTGACAAGACATTTATTCTTCTTTGGCTCTAGTCTTCCTATCCACAAAAACCAAGCTCTAAATCAGTGTTTCTTAGCTTCTCTTTCTCAACTCACAAGTGGCTTCATAGACATCATGCCTTCTGGTTAGATGTAATTTTCTTTTCTAGCTCAAGTGCAATGCCACTGCATTCTCTAGCTTGAGAAGGGCCATCATATACCTTCTAGAAGTACACATCTCCTCACACAGTTCTCACTCATAAAACCCAGTTTGACATTGAGGGTCATGGTACTTACTAGAACTAGATAACCTTCAAATTCACATTCTGTTCTGACACTCCGCAATTCAGTGATGCTAGTCTCTACTCACTTCACTGAGAAAACCTGATCCGACCAGGTTGGTTTGGCATATTTTTTAGGAGCTCCCGTGCATACTGTTATTGCTGCCCTCACAACATTTTATTGAGTTTAGGCATCTGTCCTTCTCTGGTAGACTTGAACTCCTTGGTGATGGGTTTGTCTCTTATCTAGAATTGTTTGCATGTAGCCTAGCTCAGGGGTTAAGAGCAAACCTTCAGTAAATATTTGGTGAACACAAAAGTTGGTGTAGTTATGTTGCTCAGATTGCAACTTTATTGGTGCATTAAAAGCAGATCTCAAGTAGGGAGTCTTCATAACTCCTTCACTGCTGTGGCTACTGTATCTCCTAAAATATATTCAAGTTCTAGAGCTCCACAAGGACTAAGAAGGGTTGAGAGACCAATTGGGTGGTTATGTGGCTATGTTCCAAGAACCCCATTTGGGGATTTGTTTGTGTTGGTAGTTGTATAGCATTCATGCCAAGTTTGATTGCCTTGCTTGGATGGTGTAGTATTAACATCCCTGCTTTACAAATGCCTAACTAATTGTTTATTCATGGTGCTATTGAATTGTTTATTCATGAATTGTTTATTCATGGATGACTATTTTCTTGCTTGGTTTTAAAGGCCACAGGATGGAGCCAAATCATGACACCTCCATTTCCACCTGAGGTGTTACAAAATCTGATTTCAGTTTCACTAAAATAAATAAAAAATAAAATATATGCATTTAGATGAAATGTCAACTAAAATCAATAGCAATCTATTTCTCTCGGAGTGAGAGCGAGACTCACACAATCAATTAGCAGTAAGCTTGTCAAAATGCACAGGGCAGAGGTTTCTAGGTGCTTCATCATAATTTTATTTGCCTAGAGCATTTGAATAAATGAAATGAAATGTTGCCACAAGTCTCTGAATCTTTGATAGATAATTTCTGGACCTCCTGCTGAAATACTGTTGGGTAATTTTCTGCAGTAAATTTTCTCAGTGATTGTCACAGCCTGTAGTAATAAATGACTTTTTCTCCCATATGTTACTATGCCTGAGTGCAGAGAGATGACACACAGGCTGTGTGTATGTCTGTGAGAATGCAGCTGTGTGTGCATTTTTTTATGAAGAAAAATAGCTTTCTCCAGAGATTTTGCTAAAAATCCCATTCTTGCTCCCAAATAGCAGGCTTTCAATAAATATTCATTGGATTGCATTCCATTTTTGTGCTATCTCTTGGTATTCCCTGCCTCTGCAGGGTTTGGGGAACAGAGTGGAATGGGTGATGACTGCAGGAAGAAAAGTTTAATATGGTACTGCACCAATGTAGTCATAGTTAGGGGTCCAAATTTGCAATTAGACTCACAAGATGCAAGTGAGCTTTAATACTATGTTTCCTTAGCTTCATAGAGGGATATAGGGCAGGAACTTTAGCAAGTATAGCATCATCCCATGGGAGCCCCTGCAGCTATTAAGGTACATAGCTCTTTTTGTCTTCTCTCCTGCTAAGAGTGCATGCAGCTGCCCCAGACAGGACAGAGCCAAGCTTCCCTCATATCTTTTATACTATTCTAGTCACATGGGTCTAAGACCTGGCAGCTTTCAGCTCCCACAGCCCAAGTGTAGCCCCACAGATCAGGCATAAATACAACAAAGCAGAGATAACATTCCAAGTTTATCTTAATGCTGCAGTTTCCAAGAAAGCAGGGCTGTGGGTAGGCAGACTCTATCCTGCATCAATCCAAGCTTGATGGAAACCCTTAATATAGGTATTAATTTCCTTTTCCTTGAATTGCAAAATATACACAAAAAGTGACTTTAAAAAAAGAAAATTTTACCTTCCACTGACTTTCATTGTCCAGTTGGTAAGGTGATCATGGGGGAAATCACTCCATCAGAATGAAATGAAAACTTTAACCATTAAGGGCTTAAGATGCTGATTAGTCCCATAACAGAATGATTGGTTGGAGCATCCAATGGACAAGACCTATTGGATCCTTGAATTAAAATCCAAGAAGTTCCTTCTTTGTAGTGTTTTTCAACTCTCCCCTTGGTTCTGGACACCCCAATAACTCTTTCAGTCTGAGAAATTTCTTTCCTGCCTAAAAACTCACTTACTCTAAATTTCTTTCATAATTTTGCATTTTTTCTAGCTTGAAAGAGAATCTAAGACATGTCTGTAGGCACCAACCTACAACTGGGTTGAAAATCTAAGAGCCAGGCTTCATTCAAAAATTGTATTTACTTAAGTGATTATATAAGATCAAAATTCCTAGTCCAATTTACCTAAATTGGGTGTAATTTGAAGTCTTTCATTTCTTTGTAAGGAAAGGCATTCTACGAATGCAACAAGGACAAATCCAAGTTTGACCTAAATATAAAAAATAAATAAAAAGTATAATAATTAAGTTCCCAAATTTTCCAGGACTAAGAATTCTGAGCCACTTTCACCCTGATAATCAAAACAAATATTAATTCCAACAATGAGTCTGAATCCTGCTTTGCCTCAACATAGGACAAAATTGTGTGTCATATTTTTATAGGTAGATATCTCCTTTGAAAGTGAACCAGTTTGTTCGCACTTGACTTCCTATTTCTCTTATTCATTACTTCAAATGGAGAATAACTTAAATACAACTATGTTTGTGAAATCATAGTTCATGAGAAATAGATAATAAACATAATGTCCATATATATCAAAGTTTTAGACACAATGCAGAGTGGATAAAAATGATTGAAATTGTTTAAAAACATATCTCAGCTTATACCCAAATTTATGTTGTTCACATTTTTTTATGCTTTATGTACAGAAGTTCCCAGTGGATTTCTGTAACTGATATAATTAATTACATTTCAGTGGAAAGCTTAATTTGGGTGTATTATTGACATAGTTCAAATGATTTGACCTATGGCTACTCAGGGGAAAATCACTAAAATAGTAGTGATTTAACATTAGGATAGAAAAAACAGAAAATAAGAATTAATTTGTGTGATGTTACTAAGATTTTTTTATAATGCAAAACTTAGCATGATCCTCCAAAAATCTCTGGTTAAAAGTACTAGTGAAGATAAATTATCGTAATTTCTGTATGTCTACTTTTACTTCATGTATGTAAAGTACCATTTATATTAATAGTTCCTCTTTATCTAATGCTCTAGTTCCCTATCATTCAATTTTTAAAAGTTTGATAATAATGTTCCTATCATTTCTTCAGTTTTCTCCATCTAGAGACATTACATAAATTCATAGCTAACCTATATTAACATAGGTCGCTAGAGTCTCCACTTAAATAAAAATTTTCTTTCAGTTGAATTATTCAGTAAATTTGGCACCTTTGTGTGTGTGTGTGTGTGTGTGTGTGTGTGTGTGTTTAATGAATTGATTGTTTTGTTTGGCACATGTTACCAAATAAACGAGTTATTTTGACATCATTGATAAATTCTTAAATTCACCAAACTTGCTACAAAGGGGAAAAGTACAATGCACTTCTGAGGGCACAGGAGGATAGTAATTAGAAGATAATATCTTTATACAGGACCATCTAGTCACATTTTTGCCAAATCCCCCTATGAATGGCCTCAGTGTCCTTCCTTTCTAATGGAGAAAAATGGACTTTCTTCCAGGTAGCTACTGACCAATGTGCTTCAGGATAATTCAACAACATACTCGATACCACAAGATGCACTTTCTGCTTTGATACTCTGTTGTCACCCTCAGGAAATGAATCAAGTTTCCAGTGAGTTCCAGTTTTGGTTGACTTATAAAAGAGGGACACGAGCCAGTTATTATGTCCCATTTTTTGACATGGGAAATAGGTGGAAATAAAAAATGTATGTCTCAAAAGCTTCAAGCATACATTGTACATTCATAAATGTTTCTTCCTTAATCAGCAAGTTACAGTTTGGTTCATATCCCCTGACTAACCTTTTTCACTTGAGGGGCTCTGACTCAGCAAGCTTTGAAGAGGAGAGATACAACTTAAAGGCGCCAAATTCTGTTGCAGCTAATTTGTTAATATTTATGGCCTCAATCCACGAGATGAGTTATGTGAACACTCTGCAATTTCCAGTAGAACATTTATGAGCATGTGAGATTTGGAGTAGGAAAAGATAGCTTCGGGAATAAAAGAGAAATCACAGATAACAAAATTTTAAGATCACTCTAAGTGATCTTAAAGTAATATGCTAGTTATTTTGCATAACAAATAAAAGTTGGAAACATGCACACACATCCATTTAACTCACACACTCATAAATATTTATTGTCCTTTTAGATCACTTTACTATGGCACACTAAGGTTCTAGAAACCTAATAACCATGGCTTGATTCTACTTTTGTAATTAGAACATGAAAAAGAAAATAAAATGGTTTATTTCTATCCAACATGCTCTTTAATTCGGTTTGTACAGCGTCAATTAAAATTGCTGTTGTTGTTTGATATGCATGGAGTCTGTATATCTCTAGCCATTGTGCTATCATGGGCTGCCCCTGAGAAAATGAAATAATAACAAAGTGTGGTAATACATATATTAAATAGAGAAGTGTTTACATATACATTTTCATAAAGCCATTAGAAATCTCCTTCTGGTAGTGCAGATTTGGAAGTCCACATACCTTCGGGGCCACGTGGTTCTTAGTCCATCCTGGAAGCCCACATAACTTAGGGGCATGTCCTCAAAGAACAGTTCAGGAAGGTGACAAAACTGACAACTGAATCAAGGAAAGGGTTTATCATTTAAGAAAACCAGGAAATTTCAGATGTAATTGCAACCCAGGGGACTTGAGAAAAGAAGCACGCTTGTGATAAACAGTGTCATGTTTCTAAATACAACGTGAAAAAAAGAAATGTAAAAAGTGAGTGTAATCCTTGTTCTGCAACATTGTTTTATAATAGCATTTATATGTCTATAGATAATTTGCTATGTAATTTCACATTTGGTCTAGTTTAATAAAGGTGAACTTCTTGATTTAAAAACTCTTATATTGTCAATGAAAACAGAAAACTGAGATCTGTCATTGACTGTATGTCCTTTAAATCAAAAGAGTTAGGACACATATCACGGTTATGATTTATCCATTATAAAGTAAGGAATAAACCAAATACCAGCTTTGTGGTGTACAGCTTTGTGGCGCCAAAAACTAAGGTGAATTTGTCCTAAAATTATATTTCTAACAAAAACTGTAGTAGAAACAAAAATGATTATTTAAAGGAAAAAACACATTTTTTTCTCTCAGAACCAATATCTAAAATGTGTTCCAATTCATCATTAAATGAGTAGTAGAAATTCATCTCCAAGGCAATTTTTCATGAAAGTAAATTATATGTATTAACATTTTTCTTTAAGTCAATACATATTTAAAATTGCATGAAGAAAAAGTCTACTGTTGCCCTCATTTCGTTGTCCTTGGGAGAGGCAATACTACAACAGCATTGCCAATGTTATCATGATTTTATAACCCGCATTTGATTTTCTGGCTGTCTGTAGACTACAGCGTTGGGAATGACACATCCTCACAGGATGCAGGAATGATCCATTTTCATCATACACACATAATTATTATATAGATTCCCCTCTGTCTCAATCTGATTAATGAATGTGATAGTCATGCATATCCAATCACAAACAGTTTTTGCAACCTAATTTTACTGATAAATTTGGAAAGATGACCACCAGGTAGAGAAGAAAAACCACAACAAACCCATAATGTTTGGATGGCACTGAGTCTGACCTTGAAGAGAGAGGCGGTTGAAGTATGGAGCAGATTGAGAGCTGAATATTTCCCACACCCACTGACAAGTCTGCCCATCCTCCTAGACTGGTCATGGCAGGGAATTTCAGTGCAACTTCTGATCTCTTTCTCCAGTAAATTTGCCTACATCTGCTGGCTGAATTTTTATATTTCACTGAATTTCCATGAGAAATGTTTTTAGAACAATAATATTTCATATCTGAAATACTTTTACATTTAGAATCATTGAATTTTAGATCAGAAAGCAAAGAGAACGTTTACTCCAATCCATCATTTTACACATGATGGCAATGAAATTCAAAAGGTTAAGTGGCTTTTTGAAGCCATGAGATTTTTTTTTTGGTGACAAAGCCTAGACATTCTCAATGTTGGTTCAGAGCGTTTTCATTTCCACTTTAGGATGACTCTTTCTTAAAAAGCTTATAGTATTACAATCTGTTAAAAGGGTGGTTTCTTTCTATCTAGGCTTTTAGAAAAGTTTTATCTTGAAGAGTTTTTAATTTCATTATGTAAATTATTCAGTGAAAGGTGTAATATAGATAAGTTGAGAAGGGCTTCAAATAGATTAATGTATTTGACATTTCAGAGATTGAGAATTAGTAATTGATTATGTGCAACAAAAGACAGTACCTGTTAATATTTCTGAGCGATTGTGAGCTCAAAGAAAGCAGGAACTCTCTCTAATGATGGTGCCTAACAACTTATTTAGCATATAGGGAACATTAGGTATATTTGTTGAATGATTAAAGAAAACATTTTGGTGGTGAGGAATTAGAAGGAATTAAAATACTGTAACATTAAAATGCAAGAATAGATTCTTGGAAGTTCATATACCTTAGGGGCACATCATCAAAGAACAGTTCAGGAAGGCGACAAAACTGACAACTGGATCAAGGAAAGGGTTTATCATTTAGGAAAACTAGGAAACTTTAGATGTAATTGCAACCCAGAGGACTTGAGAAAAGAAGCAGAGATTCTAAAGTAGGAAGAAACAGGTTAAAGCAAAGAAAGAGTTTCCAGTAGACTGGAAACTCTAAGTGAAGATATGATATTGATGATACTTGGCTAGACCTCAATCAAGTCTGGAAAAGACACTCTGGTTTTGTTCTGCTTCCAAAGCTGTCATCTATGAGAAACAGAAATCGTAGACTCTTTGGAGAGAGATAAAACCAGTAGGGATAATAAACCCTTCTACCGAGGGGCTTTTGTCTTGCATGATTTTTATTTTAACTTTATTTTTTATGGAGCAAAACAAAATAGTTTTTCTTTTCAATCACTTGTATAAAAACATGTATTCTTCTGAAAAATGGAATTGGACCCAAAATTACATGAAGAATAATGAGGTCAAAAGTGAAGGAGAACAATCTTTTTGAAGAAGTCTCATGCTAAGAATGAGATTAAACATCCACCTAAAATATAAGCAATGTACATTTTTTAAATTTGGAAATTAAAATTATATTATGCAGCTGCATATATTATAAGAAGGAAGGAGTTGTATAACAACAAATATAAATAGCTTGGTGTTCCTGCAGCATGAAGAACGCAAGAGGACATGATGGGAGATGTTAGGCCCTCACTTCCATTTAGAGGAGAAACAGGTTCCCAATCCCCTTACTAGTTGTTAGACTTACTGTTAACAACAACAAAAGAATAAAAGCAAGTGGAAGGAGTTGTATGAGAAACCCAGGTGAGCATGATACTAGATTTTGGAGGTTTTGGGGAGCTCTGCTTTGGGAGACTCACTTCTGAGGCTCTGACCAAAACGTGCAGTGCCGCCAAGGCAGTGAACCTCTTTTATACAGTCAATGGTTTAGGGGAGATTAAGGGTTTTCTCACTTAAAATTGTTGGGATGGCTTCTAGAGATTAGAGAAACCTATGTTTTGCCTCAATGTGTTTTCCTTTCCCAGATACATGCTGATAGGCAAAACTTCCTGAGGAAACAGAAAGTCCACGGGAAATAGACTATCTGAAGCCTATGAAACAAAAGCTCTTCATTGTGTTTAGGAGCTGAGTGCAAAAACTAAACAAAGTGGGCGAGATTTTCATGAAATGTAATCTTAGAAAGGTGTGAAATGCTCCAGAAGTTTTCGAGACCGACCCTGAGAGAAAATGGTACAAATATATTGGAACTAAATTAAAAGGAAGGTCAGGACACAGCCATGTCTGAATGGGAGATGTAAAGCCCAGTGAATACAAATTGATAATGCTGAGGTGAGAGATCATTTATTGCTCCTCCATTTTTCTTTTAGGGAACAAGCAATAAAATTGAAATGAATGAGCCGATTTTAGACCTCATTTTCATACAGCATCATTTCTCCTGAAGGTTCACCAAAGATAGAAACCAAAGAGAAAAATAAAGAGAAAATCAACTGATTTCATCTTATCGAAGGGGGAAGGCTTGAAATCTTGCCCGAGGAATACTCCTTTTAAAGTACAAATTCTGATTTACAAATGGGTGTTTATTCCTATGTGCTTATGTTCTTAACTTGTGTGCTAATGCACACACAAATACATGCATATACACGTACACAATCACACTCCCAAACATGCACTCTATTCTCTCTCTGTCTCTATCTATCTACTAATATGGCTGCCTATTTATCATCATTTATAAGTCATCTAAAATATGGATTTCGTTCTGTTTTGATGGCTTTTTTTTTATCCTTCATGCTTTATCTGTGTTTTTCTCACTGACATATATGTCTGCTTTAATTGTCTCCTAGTAGATAAAAAGTTGTTGCTTTGAGAGAATTTATACAGAGATTCTATGTGATGCTATTTTTGGAAGTTACACACTGTCAAGAACTGTGAAAGGTCTGAAATTTTACCCTATTAACAAGCTAGAAAGGGAGACTGCCGCAGCTTCGTGGATGCCAGCAGAAGCCAGGAGACTTTTAGGTCAGAGACAAAGGACTGTATTACTCATTGCGCAGCAGGCCTCATAGGCTTCGTGTTCCCTTCAGTTTCTCTTGACCTCTAGTCCCAACGGGGCAATGCAGCACTGCTCAGCCTGCTTCACACAGAGTAGGTTTGCAGCCTCGTGCACCCGAGCTGAGGAAACTCGTTCTTTTACAAGGGCTGTTAGCAAACATGTTCAACCTTTGCTCCAGAGAAACATTACCTTTATTATGCTGGACAGCAGGAAAAAACAAAAAAACAAAAACCAGACGAGATAGGGTGTGTTCAGGGTAGTAGAAACAACACAAGTGCCCATCAATACATGAGTGGATTAATAAAATGTGGTATATGTATACCATGGAGTACTATTCAGCCATAAAAAACAACGGTGATCCAGTACCTCTTGTGTTATCCTAGATAGAGCTAGAGCCCATTCTACTAAGTGAAGTATCACAAGAATGGAAAACCAAGCACCACGTGTACTCACCATCAAATTGGTATTAACTGATCAACACTTACGTGCACATACAGTAATAACATTCATGGGGTTTCAGGCAGGTGGGAGAGGGGAGGAGGGGATGGGTATTTTCACACCTAACGGGTGCAGTGTGCACCATCTGTGGGATGGACATGTTTGAAGCTCTGACTCGGGTGGGGCAAAGGCAATATACGTAACCTAAACATATGCTCCTAAGTGTTCATTTTATTAATGGTCCAAAAGATAAATATTTAGTTTACCTGTCAGTTTCCACAGATTTATCTTGTCAAACAATAAGCTTTACTTTTCTTTCTTTCTTTCTTTCTTTCTTTCTTTCTTTCTTTCTTTCTTTCTTTCTTTCATGTCAGTCTTCATACAGAGGCCTCAATCTCTTGCTTCAGTGTTTTGTTTTTTAACACCCTCAATAGTTTTTCAAACATGCCACATTTGGACAATCCCTTTCTTTCTGTCTTCCCTTCTTTCTTAGGCTGCAGTCCTATGCTGTAGGACCTATGTGGTCCTGTTGTGTGAACACCATAGCTCCAGTTTTTATTTTTTGCCAACATTTGCAAGTGATGAGTCAAGTTGTCTGTATTTCTGATGAGATCTCAGTAGGTGAGGATTCTAGCAGC
>NW_012150618.1:5683546-5685746 GCF_000956105.1 Propithecus coquereli | reverse complement strand
GTAGGAGTGCACAGGTAGCATATGGTAGGAGTGCACAAGTGGATGCATACAGTAGGAATACACAGATAGCATACAGTTCTTGAGCCCCATTATTTTCTGTCCCGCACCTGCAGGCACTGTCTTAGTCTGGCATCGTGGCAGACCTATGCTATTATACACCCTGGTTGCAAGGGAGCTGCTGGTTTGTATGCTCTGTCTGCTGCTGGTGCTTGCAGTGAAGGATCGTTCCAATGGGAGAGCTGTGAGGAATTCTTAATGCGTTATTCCCAAAGCCACCATGGGTGGTACATCATCTTTTCAGGTCATGGCCTTCCCTGGCTTTCCGGCCTGCCTGGCTGATGGGACACAGGAAGGGAGGATGCAATTGTTTTGCAGGCAGTTTCTGAAACTCAGGACATCTTGGGGGCTTTCTTCTACCTTTGCCATTTTAAAAGTGGCATTTTAAGGTGACTGGGATGCCAGTGAATAGCTTTCGGTGTGCATTACTAAATAATGTGGAGAAACCATATTTGGCTTCAGGGGACTGCTTTATTTCACAAGGCTTTCTTGCTGGCTGCTCACAGTTCTGGGACAGACTTTTTATTTCCTATGGAGCTCTGAAAGACCAACAATATTTTGTTGCCTTTTTTGTTCTTATCAAATGAAATTGCTTTGGCTGTCAGAACTTTTCTTAACCGATGTTTAAGAGTTTGAGTAACAAAAATATTTGAGACTATTCTTGAATTAGAGATTCAATTTTATTCTAATCAATGCAACCACCATTTGTTGACATGCGCCATATGTTATATACCCATCCACCGAGGTGCACAAGGCAGAAGTTTAGAGGCAGAGTCATCTCCGCCCCACCATATCCAAATCCCCAGCAAATCCTTTCTACTCTGTATCTGTGTCGGTCAGGATTCTCCAGAGAACATGTATGAACATATATATCTTATTGATTTTCCATATATATATATATGAGAGAGAGGGAGAGAGAGAGAGAAAGAGATAATTGAGATTTATTTTAAGGAATTGACTCACATGATTGTGGAGGCTGGCAAGTCTGAATTTCATAGGATAAATCGAGAGACTAGAAATTTGGGCAGGATTTCTATGTTACAGTCTTGAGGAAGAATTCTTTCTTCTCTAGGTAACCTCAGTTTTTTGTTCTTAAGACTATTCACTGACCACATGAGGCCCACCTATGTTGTGCAGGGTAATCTGCTTTACTTAAAGCCAACCTATTATAGATATTAAACACATCCGCAAATAACTTCACAGTAATATCTAGACAAGTATTTGACCAAACAACAGAGCACCTTAGCCTAACCAAGTTGACAGCTATAATTAACCATCATGATATGCAAAATATCTCAACTTTCTTTACTTTTCTTTATCGTCACTGCTGCTGTTCTTATTTAAACAACCAATTTCTTTCACTTGGATAAATGCAACAGTTTTCTACCTGCTCTGTGTCAGTGTACTCTAGTTTGTGCTGTAAGCAAGCCCTAAATCTCAGCGGCTTACATGGGTTTGTTGCTAGGACACTTTATTTGTTGGCTGTGGCTCTATTCCATGTGTTGTCTTTCTTCAAGGACCTTCATTGAAGGAGCAGTCCCTATCTGAGACGTGTTGCTCTCGTGGCCAAGGAAGAGAGAATAATAGCAAAACAGCATGATGGATCTTTGCACTTGCGCTCCGATGTGGCATAAGTTATTTGCGCATACTTTGTTGGTCAGGGTGGGTCAAGGGCTAATATTAAATCCAATAGGCAAGAGGGGTATTTTTTCACAAAGAATATTTAAAAACAATAATATGCTTATCACAACCTTTCTCTGTCCACTACTCTCCATGATATAATCAAAAACAGTCCTAAGACCATGATAAAATTGGATTCTAACAATCTTCTGCTTTAAAAAACCTTCAAATGGTCAATGCTATATCAGTCAACATTCTCCAGAGAAACAGAACCAAAAGGATGTGTGTGTGTGTGTGTGTGTGTGTGTGTGTGTGTGTGTGTGCATAAAGAGATTTATTATAAGGAATTGGCTCACATGATTATGGAGGCTGGCAAGTCCTGACGTCTGTAGAGTGACCCAGAAAACTGGACACCCAAGAGAGTCAGTGGTTTAGTTCTAGTCCAAGTCTGAAGGCCTGAGAATCAGGAGAGCCAGTGGTGTCGTTCTGGTCTGAAGGCCAGCTGGCTCAAGGCAGGGGAAGA
>NW_012150618.1:5680784-5683456 GCF_000956105.1 Propithecus coquereli | reverse complement strand
TAGCTCCAGTTTTTATTTTTTGCCAACATTTGCAAGTGATGAGTCAAGTTGTCTGTATTTCTGATGAGATCTCAGTAGGTGAGGATTCTAGCAGCATCTGACTGTCACATTTTTGGTTTTTTTCACATTACAAAATGCTCTCCTTTACTCCTTCAAGATCCCTCTGAGTACTTATATCACTTCATCTCGCATCAGTTTCACACTGACAAAAGATCAGGAAAGCATGTTATGAGTACCTCTGTGAAAAACACAGGCGCATGTCCAGCTTCTTAAATCTGGGAAAGAAAATTTTTCAAAAAATTGTATGCTATAGGTGGGAAATGCTACTAATAAGACAATGAAAGTAATCAGAAACATACCCTCACTTTTGCATTCAGAGGAGTTTGGGCTCCTTCAAAATAAACTCCTTGGAAATCATAGATTTACCCCAGTTTTTCTACTTTTGCTCAGAATGTTTTCAGAGTTGACTTCAGTATCTAACATACAGTTTTTGGATTTTCTTCCCCAGTAGCCAACTTTTATCCTTTAATACTAAATTCCACTTTTGGAAATAGTTCAAAGTTATTTAGAGACCAATAAAAAGATAGATACACAGCTGGGTTAAAAAAAAAATAAGTGAATACACATAATGAAACAGATATCCTTATGTGATTGAGAAGTTGGACCTGAACACGATTCTGGTAGAGGAATTCCAAATGTTTTGGGTTTTCACAGCTTTGGGGGACATTAAAAGTAGCTCTTCTTCTTCAAAGGATTGGGAGCTCCTTCGCTGAAAGTATAAATGATAAAGATATGGTAAAGTGTACTCTTTTCTTTAATTAGAATCATTTTTAAGCTAAAAATATTATATCAAAATGGAGGGATTTTATCAGTGGATATGGTCTGGTCATTGCAAGGGCCCATGAATCACCTGACATGTGGCCTCCATTGTTAACAAAATAACTCTGTTAATTTCCCCTTCTTTTGTATACTTCCCACCCTTCTTTGCTTTATTTTGATTTTGAAAAATACTTTATTTTGATTGATCAGAAATGATGGACATCTGTGAGTAAATTTTATCATTCACTTGGCACTGAGTTAAATTTAGGCAAGTAGTTAACCAGTCAGCCTAAGGTTACTCAAATATAAAAATGGGAATATTAATATCTGGTTTGCAGGATGGTTTTTAGACTAATGAGATATTTTTAAACTAATGCCAAAATTGAAAGGGAGTTTTCTGAACAATTCTCTCTCCACCCTCCCTTTATGTTTCTGCTTGCCCTGGTCAAGATTGTCTTTTATATATCTGTTTAATATTTCCTTTAGAACAGAGAAAATGGGTTGAATTTCTAAGTTTATGGTGGCTGAGCTGCCAGCTTCAAATTTATTGTCAAAATGCGTGCAAGGCAAAGAGGCAAGATAGAGGAGGAGGCTGCCCCCTCTAGCACCTCCGTGTGTGGAATGAAGGTGGATCAGGTAACACGATGGGAATATGGACGGAACCCCCCTCAAGCCACTGGGCTGGGCTTCAATTCTATAATGTTACCCACAGAAACTGTTGAAAAATTGTCTCCCCCGATATGTAACCTTCAGTGGGGAACCATCAGGGAAGACATAAGGCCACTCTTCAGAAGGGTGAGGGGAGCTAAGGGTGGCAGTGGAGTCTTCTAAGGAAGATTAAAATAGTTAAATTCTGCTCCTCGGGCTTCTTCACTGGGGTGGTTTCTGGGGACCCTACATCTGAGGGGAGTGAGGCTCCTCAGCTCAGGAGAGCACTGGGGACTTGGAGGGTGTGGATTGTGGGAGGGAGTTGACCCCTGGGTAAAAGAGAGTTTTGAAGTTTTGAAGATTCTACCTTTCTTCTTTTTTCAGGCTATGGAAAATATCTGAGGATTTTGTGGAGTAGCACTAACATTGCACAAACAGTGCCCTTTTGACTGGGGCTTTGCCTGAATCCTATCTCCCAGGAATCTGCGAGACACTGCCGGAAGGACCCGAATCCAACAGAGGTGAGCGAAGTGGCATCCTAACAACATAAAATCCCAGATGCGGTCCTGTGTTCGTGATTCTTGCTTTCTGCTCTTGAACTTCTGGAGCTCTTTTCAGCTGTGGGGTGGGGATGGGGAGTTAAAATACCAGTTTAAATATTGTGTTCTCCATTGAGTCATGAAACTGTGGGGAAGGAAAAGATAAATTGGGTGCTGTTTTGGTTTGCTTTTGCCTTTGTTGTTCTATTCACGCATCAGTATTCCGAGACTGGTTGGCAGTACAGCACTAGTCCTGAGGGACAAACTGAGAAGGTCTCACTAGAAAGGAAAAAACTGCATGTACAATTGGAAGAGGAAAAAAAAGAAAATCTGGGGATCAAGAAGGGACCATCTAATCTATATCTAGTCCTCACTGTAAAACTTTACCTTTTTTTCCAAAATATCTAATATCCTTGGACATTTGCAATTTTTATTTAAAAAACATCTCTGTTCATTAAAATAATCAATAACCCTTTTCACAGGCAGAAGTGAGTGCAAGAAAAGCATCCTAGTACCGTTCTATTGATAAGGCTCCTGGTAGCTGCCGAATGGTCAAAACAAGAACACATAACTACCAAAGCTCAGTCAAAAAGAGAATAAAAATCAGGGATGCTATAGGGAAGAAATTAGTAAGAGAACCTGGAGCAAAGTTGAAGAATTAGGCTC
>NW_012150618.1:5660801-5668319 GCF_000956105.1 Propithecus coquereli | reverse complement strand
CATATCCCCTCCATCCCTGGCCTACCACTCAGTTTCTGATGCTTCTCATATTGCAGTTGGGAAGGAGTAGTAAATGTGTAGGAAAAGTCTTGCTGGAACTAATTGTTATAAATAGGCCTGGGCTGTTGGGGCCAGTGGATAGCCAATCTCTTGGGGGCACTTTCTTTGGCTCTTCAGAGTATGTGCTGATCCCTCTGCCCTGCAGCTCTCTTGAGCCAGGTGAAAGCATCTCTGCTCCTGGTGGGCCGTCACCGGTCCTTCTTTGCCCCAGGAATCTGGCCTTCACCTTCAAGCTCTGGCTGCTTTTGTCTCTCTGCTACGTACGCAGTCATTTTGAATAGACCCATGATGGTGTTCCTCCAGCATCTGAAAGCCTTTCTTTCCCTCTGGTCCATGAGAACCCTGGACAATCCCTTGGCCAGCACAGTGGAATTGTAGGTCTTCTCTTCTAACTCCACAAATAAAGCTATTAGGAATGAAGAAATAAAGTCAGTGTTATCACTTTAATGAGAAAACTAGTCTTAGGTTGTTACTTGCTCATGGCCCAAACGAGTAAAGGGTCAAGCTAGAATTTTCAACAAAAGTCATGTGATTTCAAAGATCCATTGTACTATTTTTTTTATAAATACATAATCAGTGTTCAGTAGATAAATGGTGATTCTGCTATGGCCAGGTACAGAAGTGACAGCAAGGAGCCCTGAGAAAAATAGGCAGGACCTATACAATTAAGAAGCAAATGATTTTTCTCAAATATTTGACAGAACTTTGTACTGTTCAGCCAAATTGTAACTGCAGTGATTTCTTTTGAACATTAACTCAGATCACCCAGGATAATTTTTTTCTATTCTTTTTTTCCTCTCATGTGCACTCATGAGCTATTACAGAGTAAATACTCTCACTAAATGAAACACCAGAATTACATCCCAACCACCTGACTTCTGCTAATAAAGTACCACCTATCTTGAGAATAGTCCAGTTAAATAAAATGCAGGCTGTACTGATGCCACAGTGTTCATCAGATTTCGTTTTTAACTACCCAGTCAATGAACCACGTTAATCTCTGCTCATTTGAGTGATAGCATTTTCATTCTACGTCTGTCTCCACTCCTGACTTGATATTTGACCAGAAGAGTTGGCCAGTGGTGGAACGGTTTTGAGGTTTTATTTTTTCCTTTTCTTTCACTAAAGCACTCTCTCAGAAAGGCATCTGAGGGAAAGGTTTGAAGGTGGACATTATTCTTCCAGTTTTATTACTCTGCTCCCAGTGAGCCTGACTCATGTCCAGCGTCTCAGGGCCTCTGGCTGCTAAGAGGCCCACATGCTGGTTGAAAAGGTACCCAAGTCAGGTGACATTTTGACTCAGGAGCTGGACATAAAGAGGCCAAAAATAAACATGGTGCATTCAGTATTCTTTTAATATGCAGGAAGCTTTACTTTACTATCCTAGGTAATAATCATGGAAAAGCTATATGCTCCCAGGGGCATAGGGCTATAAATGATTCAGCTCTATTGATGACCTGGTAAAACCACACTATTCTTTCTCATCTTTCCTTTCAGAGGGTTAACCATCAGAGATTGATGTAGCTGGTAAAAGTGTTTGACAAATGCTTCTACAAAAATAAAAAAAATATTTTCCAGATATATTTAAAAAACATAATGAATAGAGAATATCTACATACCTTTCTAAATATAATTCTTTCTGTAAACTAGCCAGGATTTTTTTGTTGTTGTTTCAAATAACAGAAACACAATTGGAACCAACTGAAGGAAAAAGAGAAAGGATACCAGAAAGATATCCCAAGGTGTATGTGGACATCAAAGTGTGTAACGGAACCAGAGGGCATAAAGTCCACTGGGCTTCAGAAGTGGATCACGGAACGGAGCCCCTGTGGCAACTAGGGAAACCTTCCTTCTGTGTTTTTTGTCTTGGCTTTTCCCAGTGAATGTGCTTTTCTTACCTCGAGCTGACCCTAAGTCCCCATAGTGGAGTGTAACTTTTAAGGTGTCCATGTTTTTTAATTTCATGACCGAGGAACCCAGGAAAAATTCCAGTCCCCAAATTTCCAAAGCAAGGATCATTAGGCTCAGTCAAAGTCAATGAACCCATCTCAAGAATAATCTGTGGCCCTGGTGACTGAGTCATGCTATGAAATTTTTGCTCCGGTTTAAGACCTAGGGATTGAGATTGTTGAACCAATTCCCTAAACTCGAAAAGTTTTGTAAGGTAGGTGATCTGAGGGCAAATCCAAATATTGGCATCTTGTATTTTCAGCTTTTCAGATAGTGCATGTTAACATCTTGAAGTTTTAAACAGAGTTATGAAGACAAAAGGGTGTATGAATAAATTAATGAGAGAATTAAATATGTATAGCATTGTATTAAATGAAAATGCTGCTTGGACTTATTTGGAAAAGAGGCAACAAAACAAAAAAGTTAAATGTTGACTATGGAAGATTTTTTCTTAATTTAAAATCTGGCTCCACTATTTACTAGCAATGGGACCGCTATGTGCCCAAATTTCCTCATCTGTGTTAAGGGAATAATAGTATTTAATAGAATTACCCATCTCAATGAGTTATTATGAGATTAAAATGAATTAATATGTATGTAAAGTGCTTTGAACAGTGCCTGGTGCATAGAAACACTTCAATGTTAATTGTTCTTGTTTTATTTCTTTTGGATATTCAGCATAAGAACTCAGTTCCACTTTATCTCACCCTACTGAGTTACTGTGAACTAATACAAGACCTGATTTTTGCTACATGAACTTGGATTCAGTTCCTTATATGGGTAGTACTGGCTTTAGTCACCTTTAGTGGGGACTTAGCAGATTACTCAAAGTCCTTAAATTCTTTAACAAAGCAAACAGCACACAACTGAGTATTGTCCAATAGCCAGATTAGGTCTTGAATTCATTTTTCACTTTATGACTCCAGATGAATCTGTATAACATTGGGGCCTTTCTCTCACCCATCGTACAAGAAGACAGATGCAGGTAAAAATGTTGCCTCTTGGAATTATAGTCATTTTATGCACACATAAAATGAATAGGCCTGTAGGTTAGAAAACAATAATATACCATTGTTTTCAGCTTCATAAATATGCATCTGCACATAAGTCTTCAAGTTTTCATAGGCTCATGAATAAATCCTAGGACATGAATTTGGCACATATTTCTTATTTAGTGTTTATGTGCTTGTCCATCTGTTGTCTGATCATTGGATTATAGAAGAGCACCCATATGGCTAAAAGAAAGACCTGTTTCTATTTCCAAATCTGTTTTTACAAAACAATAGATCCATTTTCAAAGGTTGTCTATGAAAATGGAAGGGCATTGTGGGACAGGTAACATACAAGAAGAAAATGCCTTCCCTTGTTCTTCTATCACTTTCTCTTTCATTCATACACCTTCCCCCAATATTCACGCACAAACACATACAACACACACTTCACACACATACGCGTAATAAGAAGGTCCATGATACCTGAAATTGAAGCAAAAAGCCACCCAGCAGGTTGAAGTGCTTATTAGGTTTAGCTGTGTCAACAAAACTTTATAGTTACATGACAGTCTTAAATTCATCTTGACAACCTGGGATCCACATTTAAAAAAATACATATTAACAAGATAGACTGTGACCAGAGAGAGACAGCTGTGCTGTTAAGGGGCCTGAAAATTTTATACTTGAAAAATAATGAAAAGAATCAGAAATGCCTTAGAGACTTGTCATCCAATGTAGCTCAATAGTAAAGCTTCCTCATGCCTTTAAAAGTCACAAGCCATATCTTTCTTGCACAAATATGCTTTAAAATTAATTTTATTTAAATGGTATATAATTGTTTAAATTCTGTAAAATATGTATTATATTGAACAGACATTTGTTCTAGTATTTAACAAGGCACTGTGCTAGGTGCTGGGTGTTGTGGGTGAAGATGACAGGCTTAGCTTTGGATATAAACCTTTGGGGTGGTGTCAGGATGGTCTTATATAACAGGCAGTTAGATATTCTGGTCTGAGTCTGAATAGAGAAATCAGGGCTAAATGTGAATAGATGTTGATATAACCTATAAATTATGATTAATGTAATCAGCATAGTGGGATGAGAAAGGCCCCAGGAACAGAATTGGGGTGTTGAGTCTGCCTACATTTTCAGAGGAGCTAAAGCTCCATGTCCTGCCCACTCCAGTTATTCCACTAACTCATCCTGCCAGTTGGTACCTCTAGTCGATTTCGGTTGAGGGCAAGAGTTGATAGGTATCACTTTTTTACAGGCAGCTTTGGAGCATGGGTGTGTGTGTGTGTGTGTGTGTGTGTGCGCGCGTGCACACACGTGTGCAAGAAGGTGGCAGAGCAATAAGTTTCCCTGAGAGGAAAACTGTTAAAATTAGTGAGGAAAGTAGAAGTGACAGTAAGAACTAGAAAAGCAGAATGTCGTCATTGACACCAAAGGGGAGAAAATGTCAAAAACAGAGAGCGATCAGCAATATCGGATGGTGTAGAGAGCAAGATAACAATGTAAAAAGCAATTGACTCGGATAATTAGTTTATTGGAGTCGTTCTAAAAAAGTAGGGTGTTAAGTGAAGATCCCATTTTCAAAGCATGGAATGTACACCGAAGGGGAGGGCGGAGGCTGTTATGAAGTCAAGTCTTTGAGCATAGCTCATTATTTTTAGAAGTTCCTTGTTAAAGGGAAAAGATGAGACAGTAGCTTACTGCAGAGGCAGGATCGGGGAGGGATTTGTTTTAGGATGGAGAATATATAAACATGTTTGTAATCAGAAGGCAAGGAACAAGAGGAAAGTGACTGATTGAGGATGAAGGAACAGGGATGATTGATAGACCAAAGACCCAGAGGACGTAAGGATGAAAGGCATCATGATAACAAGAGGAATAATTATTTTACATGAAGACAAAGTAATTCTAACTAACAAGACAAAGTCTGGATGTGGATCCAGAGAAACTCTGAGGTGAAGGGGAGGATAATTAAAGTGGCTGATCCCAAGAATCTCATGGAAACACACCTGGTGTTTGGTGTGGTGTTTGGTCTTCAGCCTGGGCACAAGCAGACATCAGTCTGACCAGAGATTTGTAGAACTGTGGGTTGGATGTAAATTATATCCGAGACATGTCAGCATTGAGCAGCACTTATGTCACTGTGCAAGGCAATAGTTTTGTTACTCAGCGAAACCTAATGACGGCCAAAGTCTAAGCCTTGTAAGTATCACTGGTCCAGTGCTGGGTGATCTTGCCTCACGTGCACCTGCATGGCAGGGCCCCGCATCTCTCCAGGCATGAATACTCTGCATTAACTTTCCATGAGCAGTTCTGACCAAGGTCTGCTAAGGCCACTGCTGCTCTTTGTGAAAGGCAGCAATGTTTTCAATTCTTTTTGGAGTCTGTCTGGACGAGTGAGCAGACAGCCTGAGAAGATAACTGAGGATGCAAAGCAAAAATAAAATATGACTAGAACAAGCTGAATCTGAAATTAATTTATACTTCAATGATAAAGTTGAAGAAGGTAATCTATTATGTACTATTTGGCAAACATTGGGTAACTGTGAATAAGTTAGAAATTCCTGTTGGTATCGGAAGTCAGAAAAGATTGTCAAACCAAATTAGGAGCAGCCCATGCTAATGAGGTAACCACTATATAGATTTGCTTCTTAATTTTTACCTTTCCACATGATGCAACACCTCATCATCTAGATAGTCTAAATTTCATCCTTGGATTAATTACATCAGGTGCCCTGCAAGTTCCATCTTATTGCCCAAAATCACTTTTACTGGACTGTGCTTTGGTATTTTGCATTGAGTTACTATGGAGAGATTGTATGAAACATTCCCTTTTCACGTCTTGTAGGAATATTGTTGAAGTTCCTGCTCACCACAGCAAGCAATGTCTCCTTTATGCAGGCCCATGAGAGTAATTTTTCTTTGGCCTCAGGGCTGAAGTTGAATTTATTCTGAGCAACTGGAACATTTTTGATTCTATGGACATTGGGGAAATTGTAATTGGTTTTGATTTCTTTTTTGCTTTGGCTATGTATCAACTGAGAATGCTTTTTAGCTTTAATTATTTACAATAACTTAAATAAGTATGTTTTTATTTTTCTTTTTACATAGCAAGAAGTCTGAAGGTAAGTGACTGCTGGGGTTGGTTTAACATCTCATATGAGGACCAATGTCTATGAATTTCTTTGAGACACAGAATGGCTGCTGCAGCTCCGGCTATCATTCTAAACTTTGATGTGTAACAATCACTTGGGAGCTGAGAAAGAACCCAGAGTCCCAGGCTCCTTGAAGGAGAATAGAGCTTGGACTTCTTATGTGTTTACCAGGTTCCTACATGATTCTATTAATATTATTGACCGAAGCTTGAGACCCACTGCAGTAGCTCCTGCCACTCAAGGCAGGAAGGAAAAAACGAAGTGGGTCTTTCCCTGCTTTAGGCTCTGTCTTTTTAGCTAGAAAGAAAAATGTTCTCAGAGTCACCCCAGCCCAATGCCTCTTAATTCTGCTCCAAGGAAGGGTGGGGAAGGACCTAAATTTCTAGAGATTAAAGAACTCTGTCTCCAAACCCAAAATTTGATGTTAAGGAGAAAGCAGAGGAATGGGTGTGAAATGGGCAAAGGTCAGTGGTTTGGGCCCAAATTGCCTGTAGTTATTATACAGAAACTTATTCTGTATTTTTTATGTGGTAAATTTATTCTGAATTAATTTTGCTTTCCTATGTTTTTTTTCCGATTTTTCTATTAAAAAGATTGTTAAATTTGAATTTATATAATCTACCTTTAGCTATGTTGATCTATATGGTGACCATGATGAAATTCTTGTACTCTCTGCTGCAGGATGGCCACTTGCCTTATTGCCAGCAAAGAATCCAGGGGTGGTGATATTCTGCTCTCTAAGCTGGCTTGGGGCCGCAACAAGGAGAATGCACGCATGTTCCATTTTCCACTTATGTTCTGGGTTGTAAAGCAGGCTGACTGATTCACAGCATCAAAGTAGAGCTGAGGCTCCACTTTGATTAGGCACAACTTGGGATTTGCCTCTTCTGACAACTTTCCTTTAGCCTAAGTATGAACCCTGGTTATTTCTCGATATTTTGTGGCTCCAGCTCATTAGATCACAGCCCTCACTATGAGTCAGAAATCGTCTGAAAAACACCAATGGTCTGGCCCATCCCCACTGGAAGTGGGGCCCAGGTATCCAGGTTTCTATTTAAAAGCTCCCCAGGTGATTCTAACTGGCAGTCAGCGTTGAGGAGCGACTGCTCTGGCTGATAGACTGATAGACTCTCTGACCTGACTCTATCTTTTGTGCTCTGACTTCGGCGTGGTCCATCTGATTCTATTCCTAATTTTAATTTCTGTTTGCAGGTCTCACTCCCAGGATCTCTGTCCTTCTGTTCCCAGATGTTAACCTGATTTTTATTTGTGACAGCTCTTTTAGGTCTAGATTGGTTTCCCTGACCCTAGACTGTGGATTCTAATTAACCCTGCTTTAGCATTTCAGC
>NW_012150618.1:5645475-5660261 GCF_000956105.1 Propithecus coquereli | reverse complement strand
CATCTTCTTCATACTGGAATTCTTGCTAACTTAGTCTTTCTCCTCCTAGGTTAATTTTTTTCTTGAGTTTTAAAACCCTTTTCTCATCAACTTTCTTCAGATTCTCAGCCCTCTACTTATATCCTGTATACCAAGTTACCTACAAACACCAAATATGCCTCAAATATAGGTAATCAAATTAGAGGGTAAACATCCAGGCTTTGGAGTCAAGCAGCCTGGTGTCAAATTCTAAATCTGTGACTTCAAAGCTTCCTCATTTAGAAGATGAAGCAATAATAAGACCTAATTTGTAAGATTATTGGTAAAAGGAAATCAGACGATGCAAATAAATCTTAGAAGATTTCCTGATACATAGTAAGTGCTCAAGAAATATTAGGCATTTGCTGCAGAGGTTGAGATGGAATTTGAACCAAATGCATTTGTTTATTGAGGAGCAACACCTATGAAAAGAAGCAGGGAAGGAATTCACCTGAGATGCTGCCATGCTGAGTTTTCAAGTGAATATTTTAGAATCACACTATTAGAGTCATTCTGTGTTGGGTAGAAATGGTTGGGTCTTTAGATGCTCTGAGAGTCACCAGATACAGCTGCCACGGCAAAGCTGTGGCCGAGGGTGAGTAAGCTCTCTGCAGGAGAAGGCAAACCCAAGGAAGCTGACCACTGCAGGCTGTTTGCGGTTGACACTCCTGGGCTCTCAGCAAGTCTTCACTGAAGGAGTGGACGGTGCCTCTCATGTGGAACACAGTACTTCCCTCCTACCTCTGGCTCGCAGGAGAAAAGTGCACCTGTCTGATGTGCACCTGGGCGTGGTGAGGTGGTTATTCCTCACATTGCCTATGTTTACAAACAATGTGCTCTCTGAAATTCCCTACTGTCTTAGTTCACTCATGCTGTTATAACAGAATACTGTAAACTGGGTGGCTTACAAACTACAGAAATTTATTTCTAACAGTTCTGGAGGCTGGGTATGCATGCTCAGGATGCTAACAGATCTGGTGTTGGATGAGGGCTTTCTTCCTGGTTCGTAGATGGCTGTCTTCTTGCCGCGTCCTCACATGGAGGGAGGAGCAAGGCAGCTCCCTGGAATCATAAGGACACTAATGTCATTCAAGAGGGTGGAATCTACAAAAAGTCCCACCTCCTAATACCACCGCTTTGAAGGTTAGAAATTCAACAGTTGAAAATTAGGCGGATACAAACATTCAGACCATAGCACCTATCAACAAATCTGCAGACAAACAAGGCACTTTGGAAGCCTGAGGGTATGCATAATTCCCAGTTATTATAATAGATGTCTAGGCTGCAGTCTAGGTTTTTATTATCACAAATAATAAGAGAGAGAAGAGGGAGGTAAATATAAAGTGGGAAGGGGGTAGTTTTAAATGTGTTTCAATCCTCAGGGCTTTTTCTGAGGTAGTTCCTAGAGGTTCTGCTAACCCAGCCTGTCAGCAAACAACAGCATTTGTGCACAGAGCTCCCAGGACTCCATTCTCCAAAATTGCTCAGACTACCACTTCATAATTTATAAAAATGCCTAGTTTCACTAGCCTGCAAGAAATTTTAGAAGAAAATCTAACCATTGATTTATAGCTTATTTTCCAGGGTAACTAAAATTCAAACGTGATTTACTTAAGATGGGCATCCCAGTTTTAATAAATGTTTGATTTCTTGGATGCTGTGGTCTTTGTCTTCATTCTCTACTCTAAACTCAGTAGGAACTGGATTAATTTCTACAGAAATATAAACAGAACAATTTTTTTTAGCAGGTTTGAGTAAATGTTTGCTGAGTCCCTTTGGCCTGAATGGCTGTAAATTCACAGCATACTTAATCAGACCTCTATGGAGCTTCTTGGTTGGGAAATGGGAGACCATTAGAATTTGGACAGTCTACACAAGAACAATTATCCCTGAGGTTGACCACGGTAGCGCCTTGGTGCGTTCTTAAATCATGTTTGTCAAGCAGAAAATACATCTTTGGTAGCTTTGGCTGCAATCAGAATTAGGTCCTTATCATCTATTCAAAGGTAGAATAGCTTAGCAACGACAAATACAAGCTTTGGAGTACAAAAAGCTGGATTTGAATCCTGGTACTTAAAACCTGGCTGTAGGACTTCGGACAAATGGCTTTGCTTCTCTAAGTCTTAGTCTTCTTACCCAAAAACATGAGGATAATAACCTCTAACTGTGGGGCTTCAGTGTCTACTTTCATGCTTAGCACACTAAATATTCAACAAATAAGTGCAATCAACATTATCCTCACTATCATCTTTCCTTTCTTTTACCCTAGTGATGTTCATTTTTCTTTAAAATAAATTCATTTTTTCACTCATATGAGGATTAGTTATTTGTCCTTCTCATTTTTCTTTCGAGTAAGTCATATCTTTGTCATTCCCAGGGTAATTCTTATGCCCCTGGTTTTCGTTGATGGGCGCAGTGTGGTGTGCAGTAGCTTGTGGGGTGGGGGTGAGGGGCTTGGGCTGCACAGATTCTCAGTGATTTTCAAATGATGACATCACTGTAAATGATTAACTTAGTGAATATATTGGACCAAATTAAGTTTCTTGGGGATCCTTGGGAATAGCTCTGGTTTCTGCACAATTGGCCAGGTGCTCTTAAAGTCCCCAGTGGCCATTCACATGAAGCCTTCCAGAGTAAGGGACCTCAGCCTACCTTGCAAGAGGTTAACTCCACCTTAGTTGGAACCAGAAAGATTTCTCTGTGGGCACTAGAGATCTATATTAAAGAAAATATAAATCTTTCTTACAGTGTTGAAGCATTTTTAGCCTAAATTTGTGTTGGGACCAACATCAATTCATCTTGCCACCTCTCCTAGTTTCCTATCTGCACTTTTATAATTTTTTCCCAACATCCCTCTCCATGGCTACTGTACTTGCTTTCTACATTTTTGGGTTAAAGCAAGATAGACATGTAAGTGACCATGGGGTAGACTTGTGACACGTGTGGTGCCTGAAAATGGATCAAGCAAATGTGTCAGATACAGACAAGGGCTTCGAGGACTGTCCTGTGGTCCTAATGCTTCAATCATCATACTCTGAAGCCCTTAGGAATAAATGGAATAGCGTCTCTGTGTTCACTGCTCTCCTCTTTGTTTCTCTATTAATCTTATCCCAGTTCAGAATAGCTTTAGGATGACATGTTCTAGAATAAGGCTACTGTGTTCAAATCCTAGTTTTGCTGCTTTTATCTCTAAACTAAGGGCAATTGTAATATCTATCTCAAGTTGTTATTATAAGGATCTGATGCAGCAATACCTGTAACATACTTAGGAGAGTGTCTGGCATGATCACTATTGGCTGTTAATATTTTATTATTATAATTACTCACATGTAACACCTTGAGCTCAAAATAGGTATCCTAGCCAGGTTCCACTGAGATCTGATTTCTTTTGGGTTACCAGCCTATGGAACAATCCTCCTCTAATTCAGGCAAAGAGAGCTTTTACCAAAAGAAAGAGATGATACAGCTTAAAGTCATCCTCATAGCATTATGAAACACGTACAGATGAAGTCTATTCCATAAAGTTACAAAGGGAGGATAAATGCAAACCTGGAGATAACTCCCTTACCAAGCCTGATGGCTTTGTAATCCAGTGTAGAAATCCCATTCCTTTCCTCATCCCCTCTCTCAGTAGATCTTGATGCAATAATAGCTCAAGGGATCAAGCCCTCAATAAAGGGCAAAAGAAAATATTAGTTAAAGAGAGAATTAGAGGAATGTACAAAAGTTTGTTTTTCAGTGACACCATTTGAACCACTGCTGAAATCATTGACTTGCTATACCAGCAAATGACCAACACAGGTGCTCTGGTAGAACACTTCTAATGTGGTCTTATTTTGCATAAATGTCTCGAAGAGTTAAAGAGGCTAAGGGTAGAACAAATATATAACTATAAAGTAATAAAAAGAAAAGGCACTAACAATACTGATGCATTAACTAGATATTCTGACCTGTTAGCCAGTGCTTCCCACCTCAGTCTACATTAAAACAAAAAGGTTGTCAGAAAGCAGTGAATCAAAATGGCTATAAATGTAAGATATATATTTTACCATAATTGCCAAGATATTCAGGAGTAAAGGAGTTGTAATATGAGTTAAGTACAATATGTGACATTTGATTGTGTTTAAAGGTTAATATCTGTTGTTGTTTTAGACATTCCATTTTAGCGTAAAGTCATTACTGCCTTCTTCACCTGTTGTGGCAGTACCTGAAACTACATCATTGTCTCTATTACTAATCAAGTTTCCCTTAATCCTCCTTTTTCAAATCTAAAATAATAAAAATGTGCCCCCTACTCCTTAGTTCAAAATATTCTTAACCCATCTCTTAGATATCTGAACAGAGGCACATGAAAATACAAGATAATATATAATCCTCCCAATGCACAGAAGGCAAGGTGACCATTGATGTTAAAGGCATGAATAATTCAAACATTACTATGCAGTATGCAGTACACATTTGCATTAAGTAAACAAATCCTTTAGAAATGTCGTGCATATCTTTTGGACAAAAGAAAAAGAATTTCATTTTAATGAGGTCTGAAAATAGTATGGAATAGTAGTGATATATCATGGAAGTTATAATAATAACTGGCTCTTGCCAATATGATGAATCAACAATGATCTCACACCCTGGAATTTGGATAATGACATTTGAGAGAAAGAGTTCTGTATGTCACTCTTAGTGAATAAACAAACAGTCTTGAAATTCACTATTCTTTGAATTATAGGAACAAAGCCCAAAGCATCTTTGTGGAATAAGCTTGAACAATAAAAATGTGAAACATTCTTTAAACATAAACACAATGCCTGAAGGCATGAATATTTTCTCCCTTGTTGATTTTTGCTTTTCTCAAAAACAATTTATCTCTGATTTCATATCATGCCATATATTTCACTCCAGCTAATAATTAACTTATTTCTGGGTAAAGTAACCTGGGAAATGATAGCATGGGGCTGTTAACAATACCTCAGGAAGACATGGTAATGCTTTCTCTCAGGTGTTTGTCTGAACAAATAAAAGAAGAATATGGCAAGGAGGAAGTAAATCTGATAAGCATTAAATGGCAGTGTTGCTTTTAGGAAGAAATAGCATGAATAATTTATCCACTATATCAACGAATATATTTAGCTGTGAACTGTGAAGGTGAGTGCATGGGCCACGTGTTCCTCTTGCGTCATTGGAGCTCACGACCACCGGTGTCTTATCACTAGCCTTTCCAAGAGCTATTTTAAAACAAATGTGACAATTTTTTCCTAACACAGTAACCAAGAAATATTTAAAAGGTTTTGGTGCCTGAATTTACCGAGACTTTATCCAAAGGGGGAAATTCTTCAATAAAGAGATATGCCATTAAGAAGGCATTTTGCATTTCTAAAGACTATTTGCTCCATGACGGATTGAACTTTGCTGTGAGATAACTTCCTCTGTGCTCTGCAGTTCTCCAGTGTCCTCTTTTAGCAACTTGTTTCTGGCCTCTCTAGAGGTCCATTTGTTCAAGAAACAACAATACTAGTAAGGACTGAAAAGTATGCTCCAGAGGCAATGGTGCCATTGCTGCAGCGTCTGGGATAGTACTTTTCGTTCTAAATATATGCTCTTCTGTACCATGGCTATCTGTTGTGGGTTAGATTGTGTGCCCCATGGATATAAGTCCTAACCCCAGGTATCTGTCAATGTGAACTTATTTGGAAATGGAGTCTTTGCAGATGTAATCAAGTCAAAATAAAGTCATTAGGGTGGGCCCTAATGCAACATGACTAATGTCCTTATAAGAAGAGGAGAAGAGATACACACATGATCACACTGGAAGAGCACCACGTGACAATGGAGGCAGAGATTAGAGTGATGCTCTATAAGCCAAGGAATACCAAGAACTACCAGCAATACCAGAGGCTAAGAGAAAGACAGGGAGCAGATTTTCCCCTATAGCCTTCAGAGAGAGAATGGCTCGACATCTCAAATACTTGATTTCAGATATCTACCCTCTAGAACTGTGAGAGAATAGATTTCTGCTGCCTCATTTTTGTTGCAACGGCCCAAGGAAACGAATCCATTAATTAAATTAAAATCTCCAGAGTGAGAGGCTATGAGTCAGTGAGCATATCAAGACAAACTAATAATACCCGATATGGATATTGGCCAAGGGTGTGAATATTTATACACATGGGTTAACAAAAGGGTATATTGCAGTGATCACTAAGTATGTGCAAGGTCTAAGTTGACCAAGTTTGTCTCAGTTTGTCCAGGCAGTGATGGTTTCCACTTATTTTCTGGGCATAAGAACTAATAGGACCCTTTTCACTTTCAAAATATCCCAGTGGGATGATAAATTACGGTCACTCTACCTATGTGTGTACTATTAAGCACTTAACAAAAGAATAAAGTTTTACCACTGGTCTTTCCCACTTTTGATTAAAAAATATAATTTCTAGTATCACAGTCTCATTAATACTTCAGTGAATTGAAGGTTTAAGATTCCAAGGGCCTGGGTCACTCTTGGCTTAATTCACTCCGGGACTCACAAATTTACACTTTTCTTATCTGAGTCCTTGGACAAATAATGTTTCAGCTTGTTTACATCCGTTGGAATACACATAACTAGTCATACCTGGGGTGGGGCACGGTGGTGGGATAGCAACTGAATTCATGTGCGACACAGTATTCTGAGCTATACGATTCCTTTCAGTTATTGTAAAGTGATTGAGATTGTCAGTGTGTACTCTGCAAGAGTCAGAGGGACACACAGCCCCTATTCCTGGCCTCATCATAAATCCTTCCTGACCTTGAATAAATGTGTCTTTGCCCTCAATTTCCCCACTTGAGAGATGAGGGCTGTAATAATTGGCTTTTTATTTTCTTGCTGTGTGTTAATTAATTAGAGAATACTGGTGAAATGCCTTGAACGATTTGAGGAAAACACTTTGTATGTTCCATGACTTTATGATGGACCTATGTGGAATTTACTAGTCAGTGGCAGGGCAGATTAATTCTCATTTCTTGTCAGCTGCATGCTTGTTATATTACCATGCCATTCTCCTGGTGAAGTGAATACTATACAAAAATGCTTTTCACGGTGCCTACAAATCTTTGTTCACTCTTTCTTTGCCTCTGCTGTATACTGTGTTCAATTTAAAACAAAGCAACTGGCATTATTTTCTTCTAGTGACTGCTTTTCACCTCAACTCTGCCTTCTGAAGCTAAGGTGAGGTTCACCATTTCTTTCTACACTTATGACTGTCAATCTAAAGCCTTTGGAAGGTAGTAGGGATGTTTCTGACTATAAAATCTTGATTGGAAGTTATTGATATTGGGGCAGTATGATGTTTCCCAGGGTATTTGTAAATGTAGGTGTGGGCAAGGTAGTCTAGTGTGATCGTTAACATCAATTCCCTGCACTGCTCTTCCTCTGTGTTCATAGAAGCCCTGTGAGTAACAATATCATTGCAATGACAGCGTTATATTATAACTTTATAATTATATAATTATAATTATGTAATTCCAACAGATGGTGAGTTCTTAAAGTTTAAAACTATATTTACTTATATTTTTTTTATCTCCAGTACTTTCCCAAATACTTCAAAATAAGTGGTACTCCATGCACATTTGTTGAATAAATGAGTAGTAAGCGTTTAAAGAACAATTGGCTGGTCATTTAATCAGTGAACAGGTGTGGAGGCTTTGCAATGTGTCAACTTGACTAGGCTGAACTAAGTTTACAAGATATCCCTTTTCTGAAAATTTTCTTTTAGGATGATCCACGAGAGATGTTTCTGCATGAGATTTAGAGGGAGAAAATGAAGCAGCAGCCATACTGTTTTTCAATGATCAAAAGTTTGAGGCAAGGTCATCAGATACTTCTGCAGCTCGCAAACATTGTTGCTGATCTGCTGCCTCATCCCCTTGGTGCAGGATGGCAGCCAGGACTGCAACTGCTTCTTATCTGCCCCAGACCCTCCTTGAGTTTCCCCAGCTTGTTTGTCACTTGTGTGTTTAGCTCCATGAGGAAGGCACTGGCATCACTTGTGGAATACTCATGACTTCATGTTTGGAAGTGTTAAAAATTGACCCTGGCTGGTTCCACTATGTCCTTGTGGGGTCCAGCTTGTGCTGTGAGTTCTAGCTTGTCCTTGTTTGACCTCACCCTACAGCCATCCAGCCTTCTGACAGCCTGCCCTGTGGACTTCAGGCTCCAGCATCAGATGCAAAGACAACAGCCTTTCCAACACTGCTTAACTCCCACAAGTTTGCAAGGTCAAATACTTGTAACAAATCTTTTTACACACACACACACACACACACACACACACACACGCACAGTACACTTCCTACTGGTTCTGCTTCTCTGATTAAACACTGATTGATATAGGTGGTCTATGAGACCTTGTAGGTAAATTGCCCAAGAGTGCTTCTGTGTGTGTGTGGGTGTGTGTGTATGTATATGTAAATGACTGAGACCAAGGCACTATAAGTTAAGGTAGTACTAGCTATTGGAATAAACATCTTTAAAACAACCTCAGCAATGTAATACAATTGAATTTTTTTCTAGCTCTGCAGAAATCTAATGTGTATTATTTTTGTCTGTTGGGGAGAGGAAACATTGTTTTCTACTTATTTAGAAACCCAGGCCTGAGGAGATTCTTCTATCTTCAAGAAGTAGCTACAGAGGTTTCCCTGGTCAACAACAGTTAGCCAGTAGATGGAATAAGATATGGGGTAGAATATGCCTGGCTACTTCCTTAGCACTTCAAGTTAGAAGTGACACTCACAGTTCTGTGTATACTCCATTGGTGGGAACTAGCTCCATGACACCACTTAGGAGCAAGTGGTGGTTCTGGGAAATGGAATCATTGTGAGGTGGGACTTTCCCAGCTGTAACTGAATAATGGAAAGGTGGAAAGGGAGCACAAATGTTTGGGGGAACAGCTAGCTAGCATTTCCACCAGAATCTTATGTAAAAAATATTGATGAAATTTAAAAAAAAAAAGAAAACCTCAATCACCTTTGTTTGTTCTCGAATTTCATCCTGGTTCTGGCCTGCTTGGAGCAAAACATGAGAGTCAGTCTGTAGAGAGCCAGAGAGGAGGATCTGGCCAACTTCAGGATGGCATGTTCCATTGTATCCTGAGATGAATGGATGGCTGCCCAGCTTGCAGCCACCTTAGAAGGAAATCTGGCCCTTGGAGATCAAGCCAAAATTGAAATATTCATCTGAAAATTCTATGCTGACTGCCAACACCATTAACATCTAAGCTCCATCTGAATGTGTCTTGAAGGTAGCTGGCCAACTCCTGGATGCAGCAGCTCCACCACAATTCCATCCTTTTGTTGCTTGGAGTTAGTGAGCTGTAAGTACAGACATCACTGTCTGGAGTAAGCAGTTATGTACCAAGTTTTGGTACACCTTTTGGAATAGGTTGGCTGGCTGAGTTTACAGGCCTTTCTTCTTCTTTCCCTCTAGATTTGGGGGCCTTTGTGTGAAAGTTGAAGTCAACTTTTACTTAAATCCCATTCTACTTTCTTTAAATATCCTTTATATTAAGTATTTTCAGTTTTCTATATAAATAAGTGATTACAGAATTGCAATTTAGAAAGAAATCAACATCTAATTAGAACTTGCATATGTTTATGTTTTTTCTCCATTTATTCATTTGTATGTAAAATTGTTTTTCATTTCATTTTTTTCCTGATACGATTTTCTATTTTGGCAGTTTCCCCTTCTGCTTGTTTCATGAGCTAAAATTTTGTGATTTAATACAAATTAAGAGACTATCAAAGAGGCAAGATTTTCTAACAACTGTGTATAATTCAACAAGCTGCACAACTGCTAAAAATCTTTTTCTGCTAAAAGCAACAATCTGATAAATTCTTAAATTACTTTATTGACAATTTTTTTTCTCTCCTAAGAAAGAGGTAACAGCGAGAGTTACTCTTTTGCACTTAATTCTAATAAACAAGGATGTCTGTTTGGTGCCATCAAGCTAAGGCAAGACTCAGAAGGTACCCGTGCCATCTTAGAGTTTAAATCTCCAAAGGAGGGAATGCTGACCCTAGAAAAATATGTGAACTAAAGCTTAGACAAGCATATTTCTATTAATTCAGGAAAAAATAATCCAATGACCAGATTTAGAGAGGAAAGTAGCCCAAGACTGTTAAAAAGTTTTCAAAAAGAAAATTTTGCAACCTACTCACAAATTATCCATGAAGAAGAAAAGAGGCATCTAAGAATTCATAATGATTATAAAAAAATTTTCAATTCTAAAGAACACTTAAATAAAGGAAAAGAGTGATATAACCAACATGGTTATAGAACAGTGGCATAGCATATAATAATGGTATTAGAAAAATCTAAAAACCCAGGGTCAACAAACTTTCCACAAATTCAGTAGATCTATGACATAAATGGCATTATTTACTAGGTACGAGGGGATTCAAGACTGAGTTAGTCATGCTCTTTGTTTTCAGTAAATTTTTAATCAGTTGTTAAGGGAATAAAAATGTGGTTTTAAACATTTTTAAGAGTAATAAAATATCAAAGATGGAAGTTTCATGGTTTTATCAAGAAACTGAAGTATAAAATAGTAAAAATAATAACTTTTTGATTAATAAGAAAGGTTTAAATTAACAAGACCTAATTTCAGTGTAAAATCCAGCATTTAAGTTAAAGAAATCTACTATACTAATAAAAATATTATTTTATAGCTGTCCATACAGAAATATCTAGGAATTTTACATGACTTAAATTCAATATAAGAGGGCAGAGTGAGAGGCTTTCAAACTAATATAAATTTAGATTTTACCAATAGAAGGATGGAATTCTAATGATTGGAAATGAAGTTCACAATGTAGTTTGAGCTGGTCATGCATAAAGTCTCAGATTTATAAATGCATGTATTGGGTTGCCTGTTTTAGGTGATGCAACTTGTAACAGACCAACCCTTTCAAAGAGAATGATTAACAAATGGACAGAATACCAAACACACACACACACACCACTTGAAGACTCCTTAGGCAACCATGATTTGAGGTACCAAGATTCCAGAAATAAGAGACACAAAATGAGGTAAGCTTAGAGTTCTGTGAAATTTTCTCCCTTGAGCCATTTTAGCAAAAGTCTAAAAAGCCGACTATCTGTGG
The DNA here is from genome assembly GCF_000956105.1 of Propithecus coquereli. Taxonomy (NCBI): domain Eukaryota; kingdom Metazoa; phylum Chordata; class Mammalia; order Primates; family Indriidae; genus Propithecus; species Propithecus coquereli. The sequence continues at coordinate 5,649,107 of NW_012150618.1, read as the reverse complement.
AAGTTGAGGGACTAGGGTTTTGAGCTAAACTTTCAACAGTCTCACCCGAGACTGTAAAGCAAGGCTACTAAGGCAAACAAGACTTAAGAAATGAAGATTTTAGGTCACCTAAGTGCACATATAGGAATAACATTCATCAGGTGTCAGGTAGATGAGGGGAGAGGAGGGGATGGGTATATACATACATAATGAGTGCGATGAGCACCATTTGGGAGATAGACACGCTTGAAGCTCTGACTTGGGGTGGGGAAGGGGGGAGCAAGGGCATTATACGTAATCTAAACATTCATACCCCCATATTATGCTGAAATAAAAAGAAAAGAAATGAAGATCTTAGAGAAAAGGAAAAACATTGAGGTGAGCCCAGTGGTCTGAACTGCATTTCCCATTGAGGAATTTTCCAATTCATAAAATGTGCAAAAGCAAAAGGCAACAGGGAAGAGCAGAAATGTCTGGCTAAGAAGTTGGGAAACTGAGCTCAGTTTCCAACAGTCTCACAAAGGTGTGAAACTAACTTGGAATCAAAACCTGTGAGGGAAGGGGGTTCACACTTCCAGTTAGAACTCCTATATATCTATACTCTAGGATTAAGATTAAAGAAGAAATTAACCAGTATACATAAAAGATTAAAACTTCAATCTAGCTACATCCCAATCTGGATTAAGATGACATGCCCCTATTCTGAATGTCTGCAAGACAGAAAAAGTAAATTCTATCTGAATAAAGATAGCATTAGCTACAACCTTAAATTATCTTCACACTTTTCCACACAGAATTATTGGCCTACCAGGCAGACTAGGAAACAGAAACAAATGACCTAAAACCAGGAGAAACAAAAAATAATAAAAATTGAACCACAGGCTGTTCAGATATTGGTGTTAATAGAAATGGACTTGAACATAATAACTTTGATTAATATGCCAAAGAAAGGAGATGAGAAGATGGATAACTTTACCAGAGAATTGGAATCTATAAAGACATTAAATGGAAAAATGTATAAGCAAAAAAATAGACTAAAATTAAGTACACAATAGATGGCTTAATTGCAGATTAGACACATAGAAGACTAGTGAAATAGAAAACAAGTCAATAAAATATATTAAAACTGAATGAAGAGAACAAAAAGCAGAAATATGTGAGAAAATGCAAGAACCATATAGGGCATAAATAAAGATAGAGTTATTTGATTCCAGGCCAAGAGTTGCCAAACTATGGCCTGTGAATTGACTGCCTATTTTTGTAAATACGGTTTATTGGAACATGGTAGTGCCTACTCATTTATGTATTATTTAGGACTCTTTTTGGGTTACAGTAGCAGAGCTGACTAGTTGTACCAAATGAAGTATAAAATGTTAAGTATCTGGCTTTTTAAGAAAAAGGTTGTCAAATCCTCCCTTGAGGACCCAACTGATCTCCTCCAGCCAATGTGATTTTGAATATACATACTTTTATGTAGTGACTTTTTATTGTTATTCCCCCAGAAGAAGTGAAATGAATAGAAAACAAAGAGCAAGATGCTAGGCTTAAATTAAAATACATTAGTAATGACATCGAATTGTTGGACTGAATAAAAATTGAAAATGTGAAGTATATGCTGTTTACAAGAGACATACTCAAATACAAAGACACAGAAAGAGAAAAAGTCACAGACTAGAAAAGATATACGCCCTATTAACCTAAGCAAAACACATAGTCATGAACATACACATACACATGTGTACACACATATGCCAAGATAAATGTTGCACTGTTCCTATCAATGTAGATTTTAAAGCAAGAAACATTATTAGTGATAAGAAGAGATGTTTCATTACAATAAAATGGTCAATCTACCAAGAAGACATATCAGTTCTAAATTGAATAGCCTCAAAATATGTAAAGAAAAAATGGATGGGACTAGCAAGAAAAATATACAAATTTCACAATCATAGTAACTTTAATGCATTTCTCTCAGTAACTGATGGAACAAGCAGACAAAATCAGTAACTATTTGAAATATTTGAAAAATACAGTGAAGAAACTTGACAATGAGCATATATAAACACTGCACACAGCAACTTGAAAAAACACATTCATTGCGATTGCATATAGAACATTTACCGAAATTGACTTATCATGCAGTCTCAACATATTTAAATTAGAATTATTCAGCATATGTTCTCTAAGCAGTGGAATTAAGCAAACAGATGCACAAAAAAAGGGGAGAAATTCCCAAGTGCTTAAACCCATGTGTGTTGAGGGTCCCCTGGGCCATTTCCAGGTTCAATGATTCGCTATGAGGACTCACAGGACTCAGCAAATTGTCATACTCATGGCTATGATATATTACAAATGAAAGCATACAGAGCAAAATCAGCAAAGAGAAAGGCTGATGGAGTGCAGTCCAGAGAGAAAACCAGCTGCAAGCTTCCAGAATCCTCTCCCAGAAGGGATCACACAGTGTATTAGTCAGGGCTCTCTAGAGAAACAGAACTAATAGAATATATGTAGACATATACGAGAAGAAATTTATTATGGGAATTGGCTCACATGATTATGGAGGCCTAGACATCCCACATTATACCATCTTCAAGCTGGAGAACCAGGAAAGCTGATAGTGTAATTCAGTCTGAGTCCAAAGGCTGAAAAGCAGGGGAGCCACTAAAGGTGTAACTCCTACTCCAAGGCCAAAGACTTGAGAACTAGAGGCTAGGGGGACAATGATGTAAGTCCAGAAGGCCTGAGAACTAGTAGCTCTGATTCCGAGGGCAGGAGAAGATGGATGCCCCAGCTGAAGGACAGATGGAATTCCCCCTTTATCTACACTTTTGTTCTATTTGGGCCCTCAACAGACTGGATGATGCCTGCTCACATCCGTGAGGTCAGATCTTCTTTACTCACCATACTGATTCGAATGCTAACCTCTTCCAGAAACACTCTCACAAACACACCCAGAAATAATATTTTACCAGTTATCTGAGTATTCTTTAGCTCACTCAAGTTGACATATAAAATTAACCACCACACACAGAATGCACATAATTCCCCCAACAAGTTGTGACAACACATGTGAAATGTTGCCAACCAGGAAAACTCATTACAGACTCAATGCCCAGGGTTTTTATTGGAGGCTGGTCATGTAGGCAGCCTCTGCATGGTGTGTGCCAAAATTCCAGACTCCCAGAAGGAAAGCAGGTGTTCAGCACAAATCATAGTCTTTGTCTAGTTTAGGCATAGTGAGACACTCTTACTAGTTCTGGAAATGAGGGAAACTTTCCCAAATCCAAGTTCCCATACACCATCAAAATGCCATCCTTGTAAGCCTGCCTTTCAAAGGATAGCTTGGTATGTTAATTATTTTTCGCACACCATGGGTCAAAGAAGAAATTATAATGAGAATTAGAAAATATTTGTAATTAAATAATAATGAAAATATGATGCATCAACACCTGTGATGAAACTAAAGCCATGCTTTGAAATTTTGATCTCTAGATGCATGTTATCAAAAAAGAAATGCTGAAAATCAAATCTCTAAGTACCCATGTAAACAGTCCAGAAGAATAACAGCAAATTAAACTCAAAATAAGAAAAGAAAAGAAACATATAATAGAGAAAATCAACAAAATCAAAAATTGCTTCTTTGAAAAGTTTAA
>NW_012150618.1:5638776-5645030 GCF_000956105.1 Propithecus coquereli | reverse complement strand
AAATTCAGGAATATGTAAAAAGTATATCATAAAAAGTTGGGTTTATGCCCAGAATGCAAGTTTGGCTTAACATTTAAAACTCAGTTGACATAATTGAGCACAGTTATGAAATAAAGGAGGGAACCATATGATCAGCTCATTACACGTGAAAAAGTATTTGATAAAATTTCAATACCTTTTCATTATACAGTATTACATAACCTATGTAATCTCAGCTTGGAAGATATTAAGATTTACTAAATAGAGAGGTGCTATTGTAGAGAAGGGATGTTATAGGAAATGTCTCGTGAAATTATCTGTAGCAAATATTTTAGTAACCTGTCCATCCTATGTCATAGGAACAGATAATTAGTTGGTCAAGCGATGCTTCATTTCTTTTGTTCTCCCACCAAAGAGCCCAATGTTTGCCCTGCTCTTTGTGGGAAAAAATTTCCTCTAGAAAACTACAACTGTCCTGCGTTTGCATTGTTTGAGAGGAGAATGAAGCAACAGGTTCATTGACTCATTGGTGCGTGTTAGTTTATCTAACTGAGTAGATAAATCTTTAGAAATCGACAGTGAATCTTGAGAGAATGGGCCACAGGATAGATACACGTTTGCGATGGCCTGAATGTGTTCTTCCAAAATCCCTATGTTGAAGCTTTAATCCATAATATCATAGTATTAGAAGGTGAGGCTTTGGGGAGGTAGTTAGCTCATGAGAGTAGAGCCCTCATGAATGAAATTAGTGCCTTTGTAAGAAAAGACACAGAGTGACAATCTCTCAGTAAGAAGATGGCTGTCTGCAAACCAGGAAATGAGCCCTCATGAGAACCTGACAATACAGGTACTGTGACGTCAGACTTCCCAGCCTCTGGAACTGTGAGGAATCAATTTCTGTTGGTTAAGCCATCCAGGTTACGGTATTCTGTTACAACAGTCTGAACTGGCCAAGACAGCATTCAAGCAGCGCAAGAGAGGATTCGGGAAGATTCTGGAGATTGGGACGGCAAACTCAACCAAAGCACCAGGTTGGTTAGGGTCCTTGGGCAGAGTGAAGTATTTCACTAGGGAGGGAAGAGGAATGGGAGAAACAACGAAGGGAAACCTGAAAAGAAAAATAAAACTTAGAATCTACACTTGTTGAAAGAGACCTTGGAGAACATTTTCGCCAACTGTGGGGAAATCAAAGACTTTAGGTTGAAATGGCTTCATGAGGGTCACAGTTGAAAACAGGAAAATAAGAGCTCCAGGGCTTTGATTTCTGATAGAATGTCCTCACCACCACATGAAAACAGAATTATTACAGCTCTCTATATTCATGTTTTTTACACTAATTTGACAACTGTTCATCTAGCCTGCAGATATCAATAAAAATATAATTCCTACGTTAAAAAGAAAATGAAGCACTTGAAATAGTGTTTATGTGTTTTTGGTTACTTTTGTTAACAAATGCAAAAAACAACAGTTTGGGGAGACAGATAAAAGAAATGGCAATTGAGTAAACATTTTGCAACATTTCTTTATCTTCCGTCTTAGACATCTTGCTGCTTGAGGAAAAATATTTAGACTGATTTATCTTTTTTTCTGTTTCATTGTATTGCAGTGTTAGATGCATATAGCAGTTCTGTAATAAATTCTTATTAAACAAATAAAGGAAAAATATATGCTTTAAAAAACCTGATAATCCCTTGTATTAGTCAGGGTTATCCAGAGAAACAAAACCAACAGGGTGTGTGTGTGTGTATGTGTGTGTGTGTGTGTGTGTGTGTGTGTAGAGAGAGAGAGAGAGAGCAAGAAAGAGAGATTTATTTTAAAGAATTAGCTTACGTGATTGTGGGGGCTTAGTAAATCCAAAATCAGCAGGGTAGGCAGGGTAGGCTAGCAGGCTGGAGAGCCAGGGAGGAGCTACAGTTCAAGTACACAGGCAGTCTGCTGGCAGAATTCATTTTTGCCTGGGAGAGTTTAGTCTTTGTTCTGTTCACGCCTTCCACTGATTGGATGGCTCACACTCTCATTATGGAGGGTAATTTGCTTTATTCAAAATCCACCAACTTAAATGTTGATCTCATCCAGAAACACCTTCACAGAAACATCCAGAATAAGGTTTGACGAAATATCTGGGCACCGTGGCCTAGATAAATTGACACATAAAATTAACCATCACACCCCTGTTATTGTCACTGTTAGACTTCTTTGTTTCTATTCCCACCTAATCATGGAAGAGCTAAAAGTCCAAGCCAAACAATAAGTTTGACATCATATCGAGATCCCCCTCCCAGTCTTCCTCAAGTAGAGACAGTTAGTAGTCACCAAACACCCATGCACTCCTGTGTTGTAAGTCTCCCTGTTGGGGTCTTTAAGGATCACTGTAACGTAGCTGCAGAAAACCCACTGAGAAAGGCATATGAAATAAAAGGATTTACTATATTCATAGGGCCTAGAGACAGGGAGCATCACAACCATGCCACACAGGGAACCAAGTAGGAGGAGGTCGCAGGGTGCAGGCTCAACCAGCAGGTGAGGAAGAGCAGGGGCGGGGGAGACAAAGAGAAAGGGAGAGAATGATTTTGATTAAGGACCCTTGGGCAAGTGCCTTTACTGGGGGCCAGGGTGGAGTACACAAGCAAGAGACACAAAGGGATTTCACTGGTATGTTTCACTGCCACGAGTTCACAGTCAGGGGACGGTAAGAAGGGAAATTTGTGTCAGGGACCAGCCTTATCACATTGGTGTAACTGGTCACCTGGCCAGTGTACTCATAGCCTGTTTGTGGGGGTGTTGAGACATCAGGAAAATACAAAGTTTTAAAAGTTTGTAATACATCTCCTCTTCTAGATTTCTGAGCCTCCCTTATAGTTAGTTGGGCCTCATGGTTGAGTTCTGATCAATGAAAAATGAACAAAGCGACCGCAGTCCTTTAAAACATCTTCTAGTTTCTCCTGTCCAGTTGGTCTTGCCCTGGTGACCTTGGAGGTCATGTGTCCTGGATGGCATAGGCTCATGATGGAGTGGGATGTGAGGCCTGCATCGGTTTTTCACTGATTGAGAAAACAAAATCCTTACTGTATCAAGGCTTTGTAATTTCAGAGTTCGTCTGCGACACCAGCTAGTTTTAATTACTTATACCTGCCTCTCCCCCTAAATACTACAAGATTTTCCAAAAATTTAAACTCTTTTGTCCATATTTCTATATGGCTGTCTATACTTTGCTGAACCGAGGCATAGAAGTGGACAGTTTCTCTGGTATCTTTGGGTCTTCATTCTGAAGGCTCCCGTGTATACACGTTAAATAAATTTGTATGTCTTTTCTCCTATTAATTAATCTGCCTCGGGTCAGTGATTTTTCAGTGAATGATATACTTAAGGACTTTAGATAATCAGACAATATTAAAACATACAAACTGCATGTAATAAGCTTAAGAAATAGATTGAAGTTGAGAGAAAAAGTTGACTGAAGTTGGAAAAGTCACCAGAGAGTTGGAGTTAATAAAAAATAATCAAACAGAAATCATATAACTGAAAAATATAACTGAAAAATATTAAATGCAGCTAGAACACAAAAAAGAACACATTAGTTCAAAGGATCAACAATAAATCTTAAGCCTTACTTTTGAACAAATAGGGAAACCAGGAGACAACGGAATGACATTTTTAAACACTGAAAGAAAAAACTTCCAATCTAAAACTCAGTAACAAGTAAAAATCTCCTCTAAAAATAAAGGTAAAAGAAAGACGTTTTAGCAAACAAAAGCTGAAATAATCCATTGCCAGAAGACCTTCACTACAAGAAATATTAAAGGAAACTTTTCAGGCTGAAGGAAAAGGAATCCCAGGAGGACACACAAAATTACAGGAGCAATGAAGAGTGGCAGGAAGGGTGAAAAGGTGGGTAATTGAAAAATACTACTTAAAACAACAACAGCAACAATGTGTTGTGGGGTTTATAATCTATGCAGAAGCAAAATATACAATAGCAATAGTATAAAGTTGGGAGTGGGGTAAATGGAGTCAAACTGTTGTACATTCTCAGCTTTGTCTCGGGGGTGGCAAAATATTAACATAAGGTAGACTATGGTGATTTAAGGATGTGTGTATTTATCTCCAGAGTAACCACTAATAGAAAAGTACAAGGACTTGTATTAAAGGATAAAAAAGGAATATAAAATGGAATAGGAATAACAAAAAATACCAGATGAAGGCGGGAAAACAGCAACCAAAGAACATAAAACAGGGAAAACAAATAAAAAACACATAGTAGCGAGAGGAGATGGGGGAGAAGCCAAGATGGCGGGCGAGAAAAGCCGCCAGTCAGAGTGTCTCTGCAAAAAAGATGAATTTTAGAAGAAAGAGAAAAAAATAAACTAGCAGACAAACATAGATCGGGTGAGGGTCGAAAGGAAGGGTCCCTGAAACTACAGGAGACTCCACGGGAAGACGTTGCGGAGGAGAACTGGAAGGAGAAAGGGCCCTAGAGGCTTGGAGACCAGCGACAAGGGTAGGTGGAGCGGTTAACTTCCCCCTCCCTTGCATCTCGGACTGCTGGTGGCTCCTGAGCGGCTGGAGAGACCTGCCGACACCAGCCGAGAGACGGCCACCGCCAGTGAGCAGTGGCCTCTTGCGGACTCAGCGCCGGGCTCCCAGTCCCCTCGGGGCACCTCTTCGGGCACAGACCGGAGCCTATCGGCAGACGCCATAGTGCTCCATTCTCTCCTTCCCCCTCCCTACCCGGGCGTGCCCAGAGAGACAATTTAGCCATCACATGGAGGCATCTCCAAGGAACAGGTCCTTTCCTTTTGGGGCCCTACAGCAGACTGAGGGGTACTCAGACTGCGAGTTCCCTACCCGCCAGCCCTCCCAAGTGCTACTTACCTGGGGACTCCAGGAGAGCAGGGCAAATCCCGAGGTGAAGTGAAATTGATCCAGCTTGGGCGCCCTGTAGGTGATTAAAGACCAGCACCCCTCCCCCTGGCAGGGTCAGGGATTGATCTCCAGGGCCCAGGGAACAGGCCTGAAGACCAGACCCCATACACCCTGGTCATGATGGCACTGCCCCAGGGCACAGAAGAGAGATCTGTGAAAGAGCCTACTGGGGAGTGTGTGCCTTCAGGGGTAGATCACTGTGCCTGAGTGGCAACCCTCCTCCGAAAAGAGGGCTGTGCACCCAGCTCAGGCTGTGATCCTGGGTAGGGAACCTCCCAGCCCACGTCATAGCCAAGGGAGATCCATCGAACTGAGGTCCCGCTTGCTGACAGAGGCATGGGAGAGGCCACGGAGAGGGGGAGGATAGAGGGGAGTGAGACTTGCTCCAGAATGTGGGTCTTGGACAGCCCCACACCCCAAGCCCAGACTTGCACCTGAGTGGAGCCATTTCATCCCCTCCAGGCAGCTTTGTGCAGAAACAAAGAGCAGACCTTTGACCCCTGCTAACAGCAGTTGTGGAGCCTGAGGGCAGGCTTACCCAACCCAGCCTCACTCAGACTGACTCCCGGTCCTGCCACCACTGAGGTGGAGAATAAGGACACATCTGGAAATCCCAGGGCCCCACCCACCACCAGAGGCACAAGAGGCCCTCTCTAGAGGAATAAGAGCTAGCTACAGGACCCAAAAACAGCACTGCAGCTCGCTCCTCCCTGCAAGTGCCACCTACTGACAGGGAGGTCATCCTGCACACCCTTTTACTGCATCTACTGATTCATCATAAAGGGTGTAGTCGAATCTCACCCACAAACACCACCTATGGGCTCAGAGACTAAACAGGGCGTGTCATTATCCAAACAAAAATTTAAAGGCAAGAAGGAACAACTGATCTAGATGGGAAGGAACCAGAAAAAGAACTCTGGAAGTATGAAGACTCAAACGGAAAGCACACCCCCAAAGAGGAACAACAGCTCCCCAGCAATGGACATTAACCAAACTCAGAACACTAAAATGACAGAAGAAGAATTTCAAACATGGATTGTAAGAAAACTGAATGATATGCAAGAAAAAATGGATAACCAACCCAAAGAAACCACAAAAAAAATCCAGGACTTGGAAGAAAAATTTACTAAACAAATTGAAATATTAAAGAAAAATCAAACGGATCTCCTGGAAATAAAGGACTTATACAGCAAACTACAAAACACCGTGGAAAGCCTCAAGAACAGGGTAGATCAAACAGAAGAAAGAATCTCAGAGATTGAAGACAACTCCTTCCAATTAAATAAGTCAGTCACAGAGATTGAGCAGAAAATTAAGAGAAAAGATATAAGCCTACAAGAACTGTGGGATTA
>NW_012150618.1:5610672-5635157 GCF_000956105.1 Propithecus coquereli | reverse complement strand
CAGTGAGACTGGCCTTTATCAAAAAGTCCCAAAACAATAAATGTTGGCGTGGTTGCGGAGAGATAGGAACACTCATACACTGCTGGTGGGACTGCAAACTAGTGCAAGCTCTGTGGAAAGCAATATGGAGATACCCTAAAGCGATACAAGTAGAAGTACCATTCGATCCAGCAATCCCATTACTGGGCATCTATCCAAAAGAACAAATAATACTCTGTAAGAAAGACACCTGCACTCAAATGTTTATAGAGGCAAAATTCATAATTGCAAAGATGTGGAAACAACTCAAGTGTCCATCAATACATGAGTGGATTAATAAAATGTGGTATATATATACCATGGAGTACTATTCAGCTTTAGGAAACAATGGTGATATAGCACCTCTTGTATACTCCTGGATAGAGTTGGAATGCATTCTACTAAGTGAAGTATCCCAAGAATGGAAAAACAAGCATCACATCTACTCACCATCAAATTGGTATTAACTGATCAACACATAAATGTACATATAAATATAACATCTATTGGATGTCGGGGAGGGGGGAGGGCAGATGGGGTAGGAGGGGACAGGTATTTGCATACACAAAGAGTGCAATGTGCACCATCCGAGGGATGGACACGCTTGAAACTCGGACTTGGGGGGGAGGGGAGAGAGAAGGGCAACCTAAACATCTGTACCCCCATAACATGCTGAAATAAAAAAAAAAAAGAAACACATAGTAACATTATTGGTCTAAACCCAAATATATCAGTAATTAAATTACATGTAAATAAATGAATACCCCAAGGTTGGGGCAATTCAAGGGGTTGGGGGACAATCAGAGGTTTCTAGAAAGCAGCTCTTTTGTCCGGTTAAAGATGGATTAGTCCAGCTTCACAAGTTTATGCCAGATGAATGAGTATCAGCCCTGTTTGCATATCCACCAAGCAGATAGGAGAGTAAAGATCACGGCTGTTACCTTTCAAGTTCCCTGTGTACCCTTCTCTAATTTTGTCTTCTTCTTTCCTCCCTAATTGGTAATGACTGTTCTGTGTTCATTCTATAGATTTACCAAATATGTGTCTATGCTTAAATAACATAGTGTTTAGTTGTTCCTGTTTTTAAACTTCATATAAATGGAATCATACTGTATATATTCATCTTCAACTTTGAGTTTTTGTTCACTGTTATGTTCCTGACATTTATCTGTATTTTTATAGGCAACTGAAACACATTAATTTCCCCTGATATAAAGTAATCCATCATATGATTATTCCATATTTTTCCCATTCTACTGTGGATAGATATTTGCATATGTCTAGGAGTGTCTCTAGGGTATACATTCAGGAGATGGGTTGAATTGCATTCAGTGCACAAAATCAACTTTACCAGAGAATGCTAAATTGTTTTCTGAAGTGATTATACACGACCAGTTTTTAAGTGTACTAGTTGCTCCATATCCTTGACAACACCTAATTTTTGCAAATAAGGTAGGAAGAAAATGGATTGTGGTTAATTTCCATGAAGTTCCCTGCCTACTAATGAGATTGAGCATCTTTTCATATGTTTATTTCTACACTAAGGAGGTTTCTTCAATGAAATCCTGCTTTAAGACTTTTGTCAGTATTTTCATGTAAATTTTTTTTCAAGGTATAATTATTATAGTTTATTAAAGATGATCTCATTTTAATCTGGGAGGATTGCCAATAAACAGTTATTTATTTCACCCTTTATAAATTTCTGCATTTTTTTTATTTTAGCATATTATAGGGGTACAAATGTTTAGGTTACATATATTGCCTTTCCCCCACCCAAGTCAGAGCTTCAAGCATGTCCATCCACCAGACAGTGCGCACCGCACCCATTAGGTGTGAATATACCCATCCCCTCCTCCCTGTTGCTACCTGCCCAACACCCGATGAATGTTACTACTATATGTGCACATAAGTGTTGGTCAGTTAATTCAGTTAATACCAATTTGATGGTGAGTACATGTGGTGCTTGTTTTTCCATTCTTGTGATACTTCACTTAGTAGAATGGGCTCCAGCCCAATCTAGGATAATATAAGAGGTGCTAGATCACCATTGTTTTAATTGATTTCCAAAAGTTCTTTTCTTAAATTCATTTTTAGATACTTTACTTTTAACTGTTATTTAAATTCTACCTTTCAATTAAATTGTATTTTCTGGTTTTGTTCATGTGTTGAGATGTAATAGATCTTTTTAAAATTTATTTTGTATCCAGCAAACTTGATAAATTCTTATTATTTCTAATATTTTGTATGTATAGTTTTTGATTTTCCATGTTCTTATCATCCTATCATTTGTGAATAATACAACTTATTTCCATCATTACCCTTGAAACTTTTACTTACTTTTTTTTTTAACATTTTATTATGCTTGCTGAAGGAAATCAGAATATTTTACCTCCAAATATATTTCTTTGACATATTTTGAGATGGCTGCCAGGGGGTCAGCAGAAAGAAGTAACCCTGCAAAGCTGTCTTTTGTGGCGGGCATTATTTGCACCTGTAGAGAATCTGCTTTGATGCAGCCAAGTCTTCCTTGTCTGGATCTAGGAAAGATTAACTGTGAGTCTGACAGCTTTAAAGGTCTGAAAAGAAACATTGGCCGTCTGTTCTCTCTGAGCTTTCATCTATGTAACAAGACCATCTTCCCTAGCCAGGCTTCTTCCTTTCTCCCTCCCATAACCTGTCTTGCCACTAAAACCTATTTTTGGCCCTGCTCTGAGCCCCCATTCTTTCCATAACCTCACGATGGTATATAAGCTTCTATACCCCATTGGGAGCTATGTTAGGTCTTCATTCTGAGGCTCTCGTGCATACATGTTAAGTAAACTTGTATGCCTTTCCTCCTATTAATCAATCTACCTCATGTTAGTGACTTTAAGGGAAACTTCAGGGCATCAGGGGCCTTTACCCTCACATTACTAAGGCTTTCAGTATAACGAATAATGATGAGGAACAACACACTTAAAGGGAAGTTTTTTCAAAAAAAGTATAATTTTGCTGTAAAATTTTTTTAGACCTTCAACGTGTTAAAGAAATTTTTTTTTGCTCTTAGTTTTCTAAGAGTTTTTATCAGAACTAGACAATGAATTTTCTTGGAAAAAATTCTGTATCTCTTTAGGTGTTTTTTTTTTCTCTTTTATACTTTTAATGTTTTTAATTATATTAATCAATTTTCTAATATTATGTCACCTTTGACATTCTGGGGTAATATGAACATTTTCAAAATAAATGGTTTGTCTTAGTCTGTTCAGGCTACTGTAACAAAATACCATAAACTGGGTAATTTATAATAACACAAATTTATTTCTCACAGTTCTGGAGACTGGGAAGTCCAAGATTAAGGCACCAGTAGATTTGGTGTCTGGTGAGGGCCCACCTTCTGGTTCATAGGTGGTACCTTCTCCCTGTGTCATCACATGGTAGAAGGGACAACAGGTCTCTCTCAGGCCTCTTTAGTAAGGATCCTAGTCCCATTCGTGAGTGCTCCACCCACATGACCTAATCACCTCCCAAACTCTCCACCTCCTAATACTATCACCTTGGGGGTTAGGATTTCAGCATATGAATTTTGGAGGGGACAAAAGAAATCTGACCACAACATGGCTTGATTCACTCTGCCATGAATTTATATTTCCATCTCTAGAAGTATTCGATATGCATGGTCAGAATTTGGAGGGAAGGGAACTAAGACCCAAAGATATTTGGGACCTTTTATAATCTGTAAAATAATTTGCCAATGCTAAAGACTCTCAATCAGCCTAGGCTACTGTTTAAGTATGTCACATGAATGTAGTAAGTGTACCGTCTCTTTCCCTTGCTTCCTCTAGCTAAGTCACTGTGTTACGTAGATAGTGAGGGATTCTAGGTCTCCCAGGGACAAAAGTGGGTGCCTTGCCTTGGTGCAATTGCCCCACCTGGGAATAAGGACAAGGGTGGACCTCGGACCTGTATCTTGGTCCTCCCCTACCTTAATCCTGTCCAGAGTGACTGCCATACCTGGGGTAAGAGGGAACACCCTACCAGTCTGTCAATCAGAACTTAGCATGCCAACTGCAAAAGAATGCAGAGGACCCTCTAGCCCATGGGCCAAGCAGCATAGGTATAGAGTACGGAAAGTGACATAGAACAATCTGCATGTGCAGTAAGACTCAGGTCATGCAACTCCCAACTGTCCAATTAAAGTGGTTCCATGGTGACCTCTGAGCCACAGGGAGGTCCCAATCCAAACACTATAAAATTAGACAGGGATCATACCCAAGACCTTCCTTTTGTTCTCCCTTTGCTGTGGCAATGGGTCTTGTCATCATCTGTCACGTATGTATCATACTCTGTAAACCTATATCTTCTTCTTGCTCTATAATCCTGTATTTTTCTCCTCAATAAATCTCATTTTTGTGCTTGCCTTATTTTGGTGTGTCTGGTCATTCTTTGGCCATGAGTGTGCCAAGAACCGACATTTCAGACCCCAAAACCCGACACCTGAACTTGACCTCCTTCTCCATATGAGAAATATTTTTTTCTGCTATATGTTTTTATCACATCCTATACTTCTCCTTAATCATGTTTATAGTAATTTTAATTAATTAACTTTTAGGTATTTGTTTGTGTATCATCTGTCTCCCCTGATAGACTATAAGCTCCATGAAAGCAGAGACCATTTAATATCCAGTTTTTCTATATTTCCAGTCCCTAGCATAGCATTCTGCATATAATGTTGAAGGAAATCAGAATGCTTTACCCCAAAATATATTTCTTTGACATATTTTGAGATGGCTGCCACAATTAGAGGTTGTTGGGTTGCTATAAAGGAAATATCTGAGACTGGGTAATTTATAAAGAGAAGAGGTTTATTTGGCTTACAGTTCTGCAGACTGCACAGGAAGCATAGAGAAATAACTCTGCAAAGAGTCTTTTGGGAGGAGAAATTTGCATCTGTAGAGACTCTCCATTAATGTAGCCATGCCTTCCCTCCTCTGGATCTAATTTTTCCTATTAATTAGTCTGCCTCATGTTACTGATTAGGGGGCCAAGACCCTTGGTCCCTACAATGTGCCCTCAACAATCTTTGTTGAATGTCCACTGATAGATTATGGCCAGGATATCTTTGCTAACAGCTAGACAGCTTTCATCCAGAGAGAGTCCAACACCTTTGAAGGTCTGGAAAGAAACATTTACCATCTATTCTCTCTGAGGGCTGCCACCTGTAAGGTTTCATTTACATAACAAGAACACATCTGGTAGCCAGGCAAGCCTCTTCCCTTCTTTCTCCCATAACCTGTTTGCCACAATCCAATACCCCATTCTTTATAAAATTCTGTACCTCATTAGGAGGTTGAGTCTTCATTCTGAAGGCTTCTGTATATACACATTAAATAAAATTTGTGTGCCTTTTTCCTATTAATCAGTCTGCCTCATGTTACTGATTAGGGGGCCAAGACCCTTGGTCCCTACAATGTGCCCTCAACAATCTTTGTTGAATGACCACTGATAGATTATGGCCAGGATATCTTTGCTAATAGCTAGATAGCTTTCATCCAGACAATTCTAATCACATCTATCTATCTATCTATCTATCTATCTAAACATACACACTCTGAAAGGATAACTCTTATCCATAAATTTAGGAGTATATATTGATACAATCACTTTGGAAATCTATTTAGTGGTATCTATCCAAGTTGAACATATACATACCCTATGACCTAGCAATTACACAATAGAAACATGTATAGATATTACCAAAAGAGAGGTACTGAAATGTTAACAGCAGTCCTATTCATAATAGCCTCAAACTAGAAATCATCCAAATACCCAACAAGAATGATAAAAGACTATAGTAATACACTCATACAATGGAATACTATACAGACATGAGAATGAACGAACTGCAACTATATGGATAAATGTCATAAACATAATTTAGAGTAAAAGGAGCCAGATGCAAAAGTAGATATACCATATGATCCCATTTATATTAAGTGTAAAATTAAGGAAAACCAATCTGTGTTCTTAGAATTCAGATGGTAGATGCTCCATGGATGAGGATGGGAGTGAGGGTGGGGCTCCTGTGGTGCTGGGAATGTGATGACACTTGGTCTGGTCCGTGGTGATATGCATTTGTCAAATTTGTATAAATTCATCCAAGTATACAGTACGATATTTGCAGTTTTCTCTATGTGTATCATATTTAAACAAAATGTTTTCTAAAAGCGAGAGAAACATCATGGAGTAGAATGCAGAAAACATTGACTTTTAGCCCAAATTTTGTTCCTTGTATGACCTTGTTCAATTAATTTTACCTTTCTAGGTCTTGTTTTGTCCATTGCAAACTAAGGGAATAATAATATCTACTAATATGTGATGACAGGAGTAATTAAAAATTAAAGCCAGTTTGTCCCCTGAGATTTCCCCTGGAGAGTTAAATTTTAAACCAGTGAGTAATGAATTAGGGAGAGACACGAAGGTCATCTCGCAGAGCTAGGAGGAGTCCAGAGTGGCTATTTAAGCCCATTTTGGGTTGCTATAAAGGAAATATCTGAGACTGGGTAATCTATAAAGAGAAAAGATTTATTCGGCTTACAGTTCTGCAGACTGCACAAGAAGCATGGAGCCAGCATCTGTTTCTGGTGAGGGCTTCAGGGAGCTTCTAATCAAGGCAGAAGGCAAAGGGGAAGCAGGTATGTCACATGATGAGAGAAGACGCAAGGGGTGGGGAGGTGCCTAACTCTTTAAACAACCAGCTCTCCAGTGAACTAATAGAATGAGAACTCTCTCATTACCACAGAGAGGGCACCAAGCCATTCATGAGGGGTCCACTCCCATGACCGAAACACCTCCCACTGGGCCCCATCTCCAACACTGGACACTGAATTGCAACATGAGATTTGGAGGGAACAAACATCCAAACTATATCAGCAGTTAAGAATCGACAGGAATTTGACTGGAAAATAATGTGTTTGGAGAACAAGAGTTGGGTCAACTATATAAGCAGAGAATGGGAGAGTCACAGGACTACATGTGGCAGTGGCAAGGGGGCATCCTGGACGTGGGCAGATCAGACGCCACACACCTTGTGAGTAAAGAAGTGAATGAGCCATAACTTGACAGTTACATTTCTAAATATGAAACTATGAAATTGACAAGATGGCTTTAGATTTCAGAATCGTGTGACATTTGTTAACAAGATTAAGCATCTCCAGACTAAATATGTGCATTCATTCATTATTTATCAAACATTCATTGACTCTGAAGAGGTTTAGAATATGCCACCCCACAATATGCCACCATGGCATATTGATGACTTTGAGCTGAAAGTAATGGAGAACCAGCCAACACAGGAAAAGCTCTTCACCTCCCACTCAACTGCCTGAAATAAAGTTTGAAACTTCCCTTTTGTAAGGAGCAATTTACATCTATAATAGACATTTTCATTAGTAAAGGTATCTGTATCAGGAAGAGAGCTACTCTGAGGCAACTTTTATCATCCAGAGACTTTTTCTGCATAACAAGGCAACATTTATTCTTAATACATTTCCTCCCCTCATCCTACAGTAATTTGTCTCCACCACCTCCCAGAAGCCCCAAACCCCTTTTCCTTTCTACAGCTCAGGATGGAATATAAGCTTCCATCATCAGGCCATTTCTTTGCGTGTCATATTTTTGTGGAATTCCCATGCATTTGCACATAACTAAAATTGTTATTCTCCTGTTCATCTGTTTGGTCATCTGTCTACTTAATTTGTAGGCCAGCCAAAGAACCCAGGAGGGTAGAGGGACACAATTGTTTTCTCCTCTATAACACCCTACTTATAGGGAGATATAAATAGACAAGACCAGCCCTGCCTTCAAGAAGTCAAAAATCTGATGAAGGAGAGAAATGGATACTAACAGTATAATTAAGGGCTTGGACAGAGGTAAATACGGCATCCTGTAGGACTATTTAGAATTAGTACTTAATTCATGTTTTTGGATTCAGAGAAAGCCTCCTTGAGGGGAGATATTAAAATACTGATAAAGTCTTATTTTTTTCACTTATTTATTTATTTAGGAGATCAGACCAGAAGAGGAGATGAGACTGGACGAGGAAGAGGAGACCAGACCAGATGAGGAGGAGCAGATCAGACCGGAAGAGGAGATAAGACCGGACAAGGAAGAGGAGATGAGATCAGACGAGACCGGAGGAGGAAGAGGAGACCAAACCGGATGAGTAAGAGGAGACCAGACCAGATGACTAAAATACTGATAAAGTCTTAGTAACTGAACCTTGAAGACTAAGGGCTAGGCCTTTGACCCTGGCAGATTTACTATTGTGAAAGTCATTTGTGAGATTTCTTGGCTGCCAGCCATGCAACCTGTCATGGTTGTGCCACATTTTCCTGGTGGCAGCATAGTATGAAAGGGATGAAGCCAGAGCCAGAGAAAGGAGCTAGGCAAAAGCTGGTGATCTCTCACGTTTGTTTCATGATGAGCTTCTGTTAGGCTTTGGATTGTGTTCACGGAGTCATTGTATGGATTAAGTGGAATATGCACAAAGTTCCTTTTAAAATTTAAAGATTAGCTCACTTACTAGTCACTATTATTATTTTCTCAGGACATAATGGTTTTGTTCATTAAGACTGAAATATCCAAAATACGTTTATTCCAATGGACTAACAAAAACGAACAAAAATTTCTCAAGTACATCAGAACACCTGACCCGCCAGAGCATCTCTGCTCGCCAGTGGGACACAGAAATAAAAAGGCGTCTGCCCAAAGGGCAAATTCAGCAACTGATGGAAGATGTAAGCAAATATTTGTAACTTGCAACATGCCAAGGATGTCTTAGAAGGCCTTAGGGAGCCCTGCAACAAAATCTCCATCAGCATCTCTAAATCACCCAAATGAGCACACAGTCTAAGTATGTCATGTATTTGCCAAGCAATTACAACCTAAAGACAATTACCCTAGTTTCAAATACCCACTTCAAGCTAATTATCTCCCCAAATCCCCCTGACCCCTTGTTCCAGGTTAATAGGTGCAATAATGAATTTATAAGAGAGAAAGGAATCTAAGAAAGAATCTCAGCAGAAGTTATCTCTGAATTCGGTTTTAAGGATCAAGGAAGGAAGTGCATACTAGGTAGAAAGGACAGTTTGTGTTTCAGCATAAAATAGAGATAGGGAGAAGATTTGGTGATGGTGGGACTAGGAGAGGATTGTCATCCGAAGAGACTGAGAGAAATCAGAATGCTGAGGGTACCACGTGCAATGCTAAAAAGCTTGGACTTCATCTGTGCACAGTAGGGAAACATCTAGGAGTTTTAATGAACTAAAATCTGAGAAAGAATATTTTAGTGTCTATGGAGATTGTACTGGCGGGAGACACTAGAGGAAGGTGGAAGAATGAAGTCAAACAAATAAGAGACATGTTCTATTTATTCGTATCAAGTTCCTCAGTTCTCTAATTCACACAACCTCAAATGCTTTAAAACACACATGTGATACAGACCATTCCACCCTGCCAGATTCTTCTCATCATACTCGTTAGCTTAGTGCTGTCTGTACCTCAGCAATAATAGTTGCTGATGGTGTCTCATTTAAGGCTATTTTGCAAAAGTCTTATAAGTTTTCACAGTCATTGCCAGTTTGGTAAAAGCAAATTTTGAGGCCACCTTGCTTGTTTTGTTTTTCAATCAGTGTGGTTATTTAGTGATAGGAAGTAGTTCTTGTGCTTTTTTTTTTTTTTTTAACAATGCATCAGAAACACAACCACGCATTTAATAAGGTAATGTATCAAGAGCCTTGGATGCTTCAGTGGTTAATGAATGTGGCAGGATTCTTTTCAAATCAGCAACTCTGAGCAAGAGATAAACAGCAGTGTTTAAACAATGAAGAACTTTGAATAAGGAATTAATGGGGTGGAGAATTGCTGCTTTTAAGCTGAAAGGATCTCATAACCACTCCCACAATCAAACAATTTCTATTCAAAATGATTTTTTTGATCGAAGGAAGTAAGACATTTGTGCATATAACCAGCCTCTCCAAATTTACTAAGTGTGCCCTACCCCTGCACATGCACGCTCTCTCTCTCTCTCTCTCTCATACACACACACACACACACACACACACACAAGCGTGCGCCCACACACAGGGGCCTCACGGAAGCCAATTTCCAGAGAATGAAGCTATAGTGTGCTTTCTGGAGTTATCGACCACAGTGAAACCCACCTCAAGCAACTTCTTATATTTAATGTTCATTTTTCAACCCTTGGCCCTAGACACAAAGCAATATTTCCTCCTTATGCAGTTTACTTCCTTCAGAACCTTGAAGAATGGTGTAAACAAATCTCCCAGCTCTGTGGTTTTTACTAAGTCAGAACATTACACATTTCATCACTGATTGCTCCCAGTAAATGTGTGTACATTTGTTCCCTAATTATCCATAATTATAGTTCTTTCACACTTTCTAAGAACTCAAAAGACGAAGTGAAGAGACAACAAAACCTAGACTGGATACAAATCAAATATAAGGAAATAAAAATAAATGACAAAGCTTCTTAAGAACAGGTGTATGAAAGCTTTGAGTTACTTAAAACAGCTCTAAGAAAGGGAGTAAAGGGAGAAAAAACAAAGAATAGATCTACTTCAGTCATTTATTAACTGTTAAAATATGTAAATTTTCAATTCCAGCTAGCTCTGAGTCCATCAATATCACCCCTTCCTTCTCACTTTAAAGAAAAAATATGTGCCCAATATGAGGTTTATTGGAATAATATATACACCCTCACATTCCCCTCTCCAAATTTATCTTTTACTTCTAAACCACGTAATGGTATATATAGTTCCCAAAACATAAATTTTTATGTCATCTGACTCCATATTTAGATTGTTCCATACAATAATGCTTTTGTTATCCCTAACATTAAAGATTCTTTCCTCAACAACATTTGACACAGGACTTTAAACCAACTATTAAATTACTTTAATAATTTAATTACCAGCTATCTGGTAATGGTCACATTTCAGAAAAGTATTTTCGTATATCAGAGTTGGGCATTGCTTCTACCTTATCTGCATCATTCTCTTGTCCGCACTCTCTCCCTGCTATAACAAGTCTACACATCTGAAGAGTGAATGTTATCACATGTGAGTGTGCACCAACGCAGGTGGTCATGAAGGCTCTGTGCCACACGACTCTAGACGCTATTCACGTGGACTACAAGACTAGTGCCCAGCACTTCAGCAAATATATACCAGAATGCTTACTTATAATGACAGCTGCGACTGACTGTCGGGTAAATAGGCATACTCGTGTTGACAGAGCCATGCACTCCTGCCCAGTAGGCAGACGACATCAAGTGGCTTTATCTGAAGTCTGGGGTAGAAGACATGTGGATAATAGAGTCAGTAGAATTGGGGAAGGGGTCCAGGTAAGCCCTGCCCTCCTCTCTGCCAGAGGGAATCTGCCTTTGCTTCAATTTCTTCTCCTTTGCAGGGCTCCATGGCATGAGAAGGCTGGTTAAACTAGTCCCGTGCCCCTGGTGACTGCCCAGTGCTTGTATCTTTCATTTATCAGTGAGTGAAATCTTTTATGGGGAGCTCCCAGAACACATCCTACCCTATTGGTACCCCCATTGTAGTCCTTAGGAGGAAAATAAAATAGAAAACAGATATCTAGTTTTATGACTCATTAGCAGCTTAGATAGCAGGTGATGCCTCTCTGTAGTAAATGAATTAGTAGAAGGAAAACCTTTCTGTGGGAGAACTTCAATCCCCTTAAATTATTTTATGTGTCTGTTGAATGGTGGTGCTGGGGGTCATCCAAAGCAGCAAGGTGCAATCATGGCTCGGTTTCTAGCTCCAACTCATATTTGTAAATCCACTGAAGCTGTGACCCAGATGATCCTATCGTGGTGCCCGAGAACCATGAAATTTATTTAAGTTCTTGGAAATACTTCCTAAAAATCCTGGCTTTTCTCCTATCTACTTTCTTCATACATCCCAGTTATTCTTACACCAATTGCTTTCGAACAATCTGGACTCCTCCCTCCCTCTACCTCCCTTCCCTGTTTAACTTGTTACTGTCCACCTCCCAGCCTCCTGAGGCTACATCATCGAAGTCCAGATCTAGACCCTGTGGAAAGAGCCCCGCATAGAGCAGGAGGTCCAAGGAGAGACTGAGCAGGGAGAGGCAGTTGTTCTCAGTGGGGAGGAAAGCCCAAGGATAATTGCATATTATTTCTTGCACCCTAACATATTATGCATTTGCATTATTTTATTAACACCAGCACTAATGGAATATAATTTTGTTGGGGAGCAAGAAAGAGGGGATGAAGAAGAGGTAATTTTAGAAACATGTACAGTGTACTACAGAAGTAATGAACTCGTATGCTCACACATCCTCACGTATTCACAATTCAAAAGATACAAAAGCAAACACTATGAAAAATCTCTCGTCTCTTTCTTGAGCCACTCTCTCCCCGCGTCTGGAGGCAACAAATGCCATGCGTTTCTAGTGTATCCTTGCAGAGATATGTGATGCAGACACGTGTGAACATATATTCTCTCCTCCACCTCTTCTTACCCAAGTGGTAGCATCCTACACATGCTGTCCGGCACTTTGCTCTTTTCTCCCATTGATCAAACTTGGAGATGATCTCCTACCTGTACCAGTACAGATTTCTCATTTTTGTGGGTGGATAGGATTCAAATGTGTGTGTTGGTGTAAGAGAGGTACCTGTGCTTTTCCCACCTGTGGTTTGGGTTCACTGAGAAATGAGACAAAGTGCAAGGCCAATAAAGATTTAGGATCAAAATCTTTTTATTGCTGTTAAAGCCAGTCCTGGAGAATGTAACTCAGGTGCACAAGAACAATGATTTCCTAACTCTGAATCCACAAATTGAGCAGATTGACCAATCCAGACATAGACAGCTCTGAGAGAGCACCACGGGCCTCCTCACACAGATGCCTTCCCCGAAGGGCTCACCACCGGGTGGAGCAGATCTGAATGTGCAGCAGGCCGATCCCACAGGGAAGGATGGACCAGGGGGCTCAGCTGCACTAGCCCAGGTTCTCACTCAAATTCACAAATAGGTAACTCATTTCCGTAAATAGTGGCAAGAAATTAAGAATGTTTAGGGAAAAATCCTTCGTGATGGAAACCAAAAGTGTGGCAGTAATATCCCCCTATAACCTCCTCATTATGAATGAATCACAATTTAGTTAACAGGTCCCTCATTGATAGACATTTACAGGGCTTCCAATCCTTTGCTATTACAAACATGTAAGAATATGAATATTCAAAACTCATTAACATTGTGCATACAAAATTTCACATATATGGAATGATGAAATCCTGGGGGTGAAATTGCTGAGTGAGTTATGTGCATTTAAAATTTTGCTATATTGCCAAATCACCCTAAATGAAAGTCATACCAGTTTCCTCAGAAATTTGTGAAAATACTTAATTCTCCACCTCCTTTTCAACTTGATGTATTAATAAGGTATTAATAAGACCTTTTAATTTTGGGTGGCAAACTGAATAGTGGGGAGAACTTGTGTGATCCAAAAGACCAATGGAACAGAACAGAAAACTCAGATATAAAACCATCCACATACAGCCAATTGATCTTTGACAACACAGACAACAATCTACACTGGAGAAAAGAAGCCCTATCAATAAATGGTGCTGGGAAAATTGGACAGCCACATGCAGAAGAACTGAAACAAGATCCATATCTCTCACCACTTATAAAAATTAATGCAAGATGGATTAATTCCAGATGTACTTAAATGTAAGGCATGAAACCACAAGAATTCTAGAAGAAAATGTTGGAAAAACTCTTCTCGATATTGGCCTAGGCAAATAATTTATGAGGAAGACCCTAATGATAATCACAGCATCAACAAAAATAAATAAATGGGACTTGATTGAATTAAAAATCTTCTGCACAGCCAAGGAAATAATTTATAGAGCAAATAGAAAACCTATAGAATGGGAGAAAATATTCCCATGTTATACATCCAATAAAGGACTAATAACCAGAATCTACAAAGCACTCTAGCAAATCAGCAAGAATAAATCATACTGTCCCATTAAAACATGCCAAAAGACATGAACAGAGCTTTCAAAAGAAGATAGACAGAAGTACAATAAACATATGTCAAAATGTTCAATGTCATTAATGATCAGGGAAATGCAAATTATAACCACAATGAGATTTCACCTTACCCTAGTCAGAATGATCTTTATTAAAAAGCCTCCAAACAATAGATATTGATGTGGTTGTAGAGAGAAAGGAACACTTATACACTGTTGGTGGGACTGCAAATTAGTGCAATCTCTATAGAAAATAGCATGGAGATTGCTCAAAGAATTAAAAGTTCACCTGCTGTTCAGTCAAGCAGTCCCACTATTGGATATTTACCCAAAGGAACAGAAGGTATTTTATCAAAAAGACACCTGCACTTGAATGTTTATTGCAGCACAATTCACAATTGCAAAGATGTGGAATCAACCCAGGTGCCCATCAATTCATGAAGGGTTTAACAAAATATGGTACCTGTATACCATGGATACTACTCAACCTTGAAGAAGGATGACTTAATGCCTATTGCAATAATTTGGATGGAACTGGAGACCATTATCCTAAGTGAAGTATCTAAAGAATGGAAGAACAAATGCCACATGTACTCAACTATTAAGTTGGAACTAACAGACAAGCACATGTGCATAGAGGGAAGTAAAACTCAATGGAAATCAACTGCGGGGGGTGGGGATGTGAGGAGGAAGGAGGGGATGGGCAAAAACCTACCTACAGGTACAATGAGTACTATTTGAGTGATGACCACTGTTATAACACTGATTCATGCATTAGAAAAGCAACCCATATAACCAAAAACAAATGTACCCTGGTAATACTTTGACATAAAAAAAAAATCAATCAATTCAATAGACCTAGAGTAAAGCAAATTACTCTCCATGAGGTAGGTGGGCCTCAACCAATCAGTTAAAGACCTTAATAGAAAAAAGACTACCTGCCCAGAAGAAGAGGGAATTCTGTGAGCAGACTGCTTTTGGGTTCAAACTGCAACTCTTCCCTAGGTGTCCAGCCTGCCAGCTGATGCTGCAGATTTTGGACCTTGCCAACCTCCACAATGCATGAGCCAATTCCTTAAGTAAATTTCCATATGTATACAAAAAAATGTTGATGATAATACAAATCGCAAATCTTTTTTCTAGGTAGTTCTTTTCTTTTCACATTGATTATGATGGTTTTGCCATACTGGATTTACTTTTAGAATTATCTAATTTATCATATTTTTCTATTTTGTCATCTGAGGTTTGCATCATTCTTAGAAAGGTGGCCAGGCAGGGTGGCTCACACCTGTAATCCTCTGGGAGGCCAAGCCTGGAGGATCACTTGAGGCCAGGAGTTGACCAGCCTGAGCAAGAGCGAGACTCTGTCTCTACCAAAAATAGAAAAATTAGCCGGGCATGGTGGTGCATGTCTGTAGTCCCAGCTACTTGGGAGGCTGAGGCAGAAGGATTGCTTGAGCCGAGGAGTTTGAGGTTGCTGTGAGCTAGGCTGACACCACAGCACTCTAGCCCGGGCAACAGAGTGAGACTCTGTCTCAAAAAACAAACAACAAAAAAAAAGGCTTCCTCTGTTCTGAGATTATTAAATATTTTCACGTATTTTTAAGTATTCTTATGATTTCATTTTTTATTTGTATTAAAGTCTTTGAACAATTTGATTCCAACAGGGAAGGATTCAACTGACTATTTTCTTTCCTGGATTATTGCAAGGTATCATTTATTAACAAATCCATATTTTTTTTACTAGTTTGAAATTCTAACGGTTATGGATTTCAGGTTAATGGAGTCAGATGAATGAATGTAGCTGAATTGTGCAGATGAAAACCGCCAAACTAGACGCCATCTATTTGAAACTGTTGTCCATGGTTGTTCCTTTCCTTAGCACTTTTAAACATAAAGAAATTTATCTGGATTCAAATTCTTACTCATCCATTTAGTAGTTGCACAAATCTAAGCAAGTAAACTTTTCTGAGAATATAGCTTTCCGTTTGTTGTGAGGATTACATGACAGAATAAGCCAGGTTTGGTAAAATACAGCAATCATTAATATTTATTTTTTAATCTTGTAAAGTCTCCTTTTAACTCATCCTTTCATACTCCCTCTGCAATGACCTGTGATCATGGATAACAGAACTACCCTTTGTCTTGTGGCTATAAAGCCCCAAAGAAAGGACCAAAATCTTTCAGCAACCTTTTCCATGGAGATGATGAAGCACAGGTTGGTCTGCTCCAGATGATGAGCTTAGATAGAGCTTAGTAGAAACTATGTTCAACACTCTTATTTAAGACACAAGAGAGTCTTAACTTTTGTGAAGTAAATAGTTAGAAAGATGTTTTTGTTTGCCTGTTAAATATACCAAGGTCATTTGCAAGTAAGGAGAAGTGATATTGGAAGCTTTAACACAGAACCGGTGAGATATTGGTGTTTTCTCCATTACTTCTCACGTAGAACTGGCAGGAAACAATTTCCTCTCTCATTTTCAAAGAGGCCCTTTAACTCGACCATATTCTCAAATATATCCAGAACAATAGATTTGCCAGTTTTCTTAGTATCAGATTCTAGAGAGTAATAATGATTAGAATTTCTTCTTTTGGTAATCACAGTCTTTCTTCCTGTTTTAGTTTTTTTTTCTCTCCTTTGTGTAAATGAAAAATAACTGATCACAATCTATCTATTGCTTCTTATTTGGGAAAATAATTATTAACTGTATCTCAGCCTTTTCTTATAAAAATACCAGCTCGTGTGAATGTTTCCCACAAATGTTCATTGAAGATTATTCAGCCAAGGAAGAATGAGAGAATTAAAGCCAATTATGATAATAAGACACGAGGTGAGTTAATCACAGCAAAACAAAAATAAATAATCCTTAGTGGTTGATGAGTGCACTTTGTAAAGAATTCAATATCCATAATTTTTAATTACTCTTAGACACTGACTCTTGACAAAATATAGCATTTGTGGATAATACCAGTAGATGTTGCATGGTAATTACGTAATATAATTTGGTGTACTGCAGATTTGGGAGTTTGGAGATGTATATTAATTGCAAAAAGCAAAATGAATATTTTGTTATTTTAATGTTTAATCTCTGTTTTCTGTTAAAAGAAATTCAGTGTTTATGGCAGAGTGGCTTAGGTAGGATCACCAAATCATGGAATTTCAATACTAAAATAGACTTCATAGATTATCCTGTTCTAGCTGCCTGGATTTACACATAAGGAAACTACAACTCAGAGTTGTAGAGGAATTCGCCCAACTACCTGATGTGTTGACGGCCATGATTAGAGTAGTATTCAGCCCTGACCTTTAGTGTAGGGCTTATTTCATATCGTATACTGTACTTTTTAAAGCAACATTTACTTGAATAACAGTGCTATTGGATATATTTTGCACTAATTTTTTGTCTTCACTCCTTTATTTATGATAACAGGTTTTTTATAGCATTTTCTGGAACACAGTGTTGTTTCACAAAGATAATATCACCCAGGTTCTTCAGGATAGTTCTGTTTTCAAATCTTCTCATTTACTCAGAGACTGAGTGAAGGTTGGTTACAAATTTGGCCTTTCCATTATCTTACACAGAGTAGACAATTCATAACCATTTCTTGATTAATGTCCTCATATTAATGACTGGCTCAAGCAACCAACTTTTGCCCACAATAAGCCAATCACAGAAGCAGCCTAGGCATGTGTTCAGTTTGGCATTCCTGTAAAAAAACAGAAGCCATATTTGGGGAATGTGCTCTATAAATAGCAAACCTTCAAAATGTGTACTTAGAATCTTGCTTTCCAAAACAAGTCTTTAAACTACATCCCTCATGTCAAGTGGAGATTAACTTTTGACACTGGTTTTAGGCTATTGTTCCAGAAAGGAGCTTCTTTAGTTGAGAGCATGTGATTGGTGGGAGGCAATTTTGCACAGTGAAGCAATAGACACGAACAGGGCGCTTCTCCTTTCACAGTTTCAGCAGTGCTTCATGGTTCTGCTTGTCTGGCTACTTCAGTCTTTCCAAGGCTTGGTAAGTGAGCTGAAGATGTCAAAGAAAATATTATAGATATATTTGGCAAATAGGATAGGGATCATCTGTAGATTTGAGTGGTGGGTATTGATACTGATTAATAAGCTTCAGAGCAGTTCCCTTCCCTGAAAGACACCCAGACTTTCTTTAAAGCAATCTCAGTGGTCTCACTAGAAGGAATGAACAGAGGGTTATTACTGCTGTCTCACTAGTCTATAAGAGACTGTATCCAATCCCCAGTGACGTCAGTAATGTGGTTATGATCCATCAGGCATGTGTTCATGTCTCTCACCTGCTTCAGATGCCAGCCTGTGAGCGAGGAATGTGTCAGGAAGAGGCTGGCTTTCTCACCCCTACTCTCATTCAAATTATATTTGGTTTGAGAAGCTTGCTTACTGGTGAGTACCTATGAACTAAAAGTATATCATAATGCAAGGCCACTGTAATATTGCAGCATGGAATAAAGAAAGGTATAATTTATATTCCATTACAGAGGATTTGATTTGAGCCCATGATTACAAGGTATCTGGCTCTGGGACCTGTCTGCCTTTCCCTTGATGGTCTTATTACTGTAGAGGGGCCCCTGGGAGTCATGTTCTCGCATTCCATGGTCACACTATGATTGCTAAAGACACAGAAGGCATATTTCTCTCTCCAGGGAGATTAGCCCTTCACCCCTAGTCTTATTTCCCTTGTACTTTCTTTCACGCATACATACACATGAGAAAGACAGTGTAAAATTTTACTTATTTGGTATAATACAGATATAATTTTTCTTATTTTAATATAGTTGATTTGTAAACATTTTATAACTATAAATTCAAATGATATTTTAAAAAAATTTTTTTAAGAGATGAGTTTTGCTGTGTTGCCCAGGCTGGAGCACAGTGGTGTAATCATAGCTCACTGTAACCTCAAACTCGTGGGCTCAAGCAATCTTCACACTTCAGCCTCCTGAGTAGCTGGAACTACAGGGGCATGCCACTATGCCTGGCTAATTTTTTGTTATTTATTATAGAAAAGGGATCTCACTATGTTGATCTTGAACTTCTGGGCTCAATCGATCCTCCTGCCCCAGCCTCCCAAATCAAATTATATTTTTTAAAATATTGTGCATATATATCTTTTCCAGAAAATTTGATCATATGAGGTAGAGTAATAATTTATGAGGACACATGCTCTGGTATGTGTGAGGTATCCAGGTTGGTATCTAGATCTTATATGTAAAAAGAAATCTCATTTTTCTCTAGGTCTTTCCCTAACCCACCCTAAGGGAGAGGAACTCAAGGTGTTCAGGTAAGTATTTTTTTTTGCGTGAGTGTGTGTGTGTGTGTGTGTGTGTGTGTGTGTGGTTAAATCATAAAGACTTTACATAAAACATATTTAAAAGGATTAATCTCCATTAAGCTCCCCTAAGTGCCCCTGGGGGACTTGCTTTCAGAGTGATCTATTTATAAAATTCAAGGGAAGGGAGAAAATAAAAAAGAATTTTCTTCTAACAAGAGAAAGTGGACTCAAGCTTCAGCTTTGAAAATTAATGTTATATTGGTAAAATGTTTTTGTTTAAAAATGCCAAGGTCCAGGGTAGCATGAGCGTAGTGGCTAGAGGAAAATTCTTTTCATCAATGAGCAGGAAGATCCACCTACTTCTGACTAGTCCAAGTGGCTTAGGTAGCTGATTAAAAACCAGCCTCAGAAATTGCCCCAAATGATTTTTCCAAGAAATTGGTAAAATCCATTCTTTTGAGTATAAACATTCCTTACTACAGACTATCTCTGAATGGTCAGAAATGTGCAAAATGACCTTTTAAACAAATTGTGTGTGATAAATGGAAAGGAGTTGCCAGAGGTTTAACAAAGTAAAAAATGGATGGAACATCCAGTTGTGGAGTTGTGCCCAGTCCAGGAGCAAGGTGACCTTCCTTATTCTCACTGTGCCAAACGCCAGTGTTCAAAACCCAATGGGCCTCCGTGGGTATACAGTGTGGAAGGTGCTGCCAGCCAGTGTTTTCTGGCCAATGTGCACACACACCTGCAAATGCTGCAGGATCATACACAAACAGACAGAGGCTATGTAGCATCCTTAGTATAAGTATATCTGGACACATCACCTAAACAGTGTGGGTTTGAGTTTTGAAACTACATGGTCATGCTTCTTCCTATGTCCCTGCTCTCAATCAAGAGATGAAGGACACATGGAAAACGTTCCTCTCCCAAGGCAACTTTTCCAGTAAGGAGGCTAGACATGAAGCAAAAAGGTAGAGAACCTTCTTTCCTTCCCAGGTGCTAATCACTTACTCCCCAAAATCCCTTTCTTCTATCTTCTTCACTGACTCCAGAGTTACTAGTAGATGCAGGTCATATCCAGTTTTCTTATTTATTTATTTATTTATTTATTTATTTCAGGGTATTATGAGGATACAAACATTTTGGTTACATTTTATGTCTTTGCCTCGCCCAAGTGAGGATTGGAGGCATGCCCTTCCCCTCTACAATGCTTACTGTGTCCATTAGTTGTGAGTTTACCGCCTCCCCAGTCCTCTAATTTCTGGAGAATATTACTACCTTGCGAGCACCATAGTGTTGCCAATTTGATGGCGAGTGCATGTGGAGCCTATTCTTCCAATCTTGTGATACCTCACTTTGGATAATGGGCTCAGAAAATATCAGAGGTGCCAGATCACTGTCGTTTCTTATAATTGAGTAATATTCCATTGTATACATATACCAAATTTTAATAATCCGACCCTGCTTAGCTTCTGAGATCAGACGAGATCTGAAGCGTTCAGGGTGGTATGTCTACAGCCATACCACCCTGAACGCGCCCGATCTCAGAAGCTAAGCAGGGTAGGGCCTGGTTAGTACTTGGATGGGAAACCAGTTTTCAATTTCCGCTTTCAATTGCAGTGTCTTTATTGGCATGACAAGGTGTACAAATGTTGCCCAAATTAATATATCATAAGTCTGTGCCTTAGAACAAATGGTGTTTGGTTTCATATAGCTCAGTTCTGTGACAGTGACAATGCCAACTGCTTGTAAAGCTGTCCTGGCTCTTTATTCTTTCAGTCAAGAAGTGTGTAGGTCTCCGCTTCTCACTTACTAATCCAAGTCAATTTACTGGTTTTGATAGTTGGAGGAAAATGTGATCTCTAATTTCTTTGTGGGCAGGGAAGATGAAGAGACCAAATTATACAGGCTGACAGTGCCACCGCCGAGGACATGGCAGCCTGTGCTCAAGGTCAGGTTCTACTGCCTCTTAGGGGGCAAGTTGCTTAACCTCTCTGTCTCTGTTTTCCTGTCTGTATACCTTTTGTACTTCTAAAATTTATAATGTGAGCCAAATTTACTTATTCAGAAATAAATAAAAATATTTCTAACAACAAATAAACCAAGCAGGTTTGATATTCAGGATGTACCAGGAGAGGAAGCCTGGAGTTGCTTGGATGTTATCACAGTGATCAGGTGTGACATGAGGAGATCCTGTGCTTGGGAGTGAGCTGGAGAGGACAGGCCAGCAAACACAGCCCGGCTTCGAACCCTGAATGAGGGGAGGGCGGCAAGGCGGTTGGGCCCTGCTGTGGCAGCTGGCAGAGGACCCTTTCAGGAGGCACATCCTCCCCTGGGGCTTTCCCCGCCCAGACCCTTCAGCTCTTGCTAGTCTTCCCCTCCCCCCACTTCTCCCTCCTTCCTTCCTTTCCACCTTCATAGACTTCTCAATCAATTCTAAATCAGAACTCCTCCCAGTCTTCCTTGTCTTTACATTCTTCATCTCACTGGAGACTGTCTAATGTATGCTTATGGTTTCCAGTACATTTTAAAGGTTTTTATGCTATAACTCCTCTTTTCTGTTTCTGGGAGCCCATCTGTCTGTCAGTTCTAGCTTCACACTCCTGTGATTTTCTGCTTCTCCCATCAAGAGCCAGCGTTCCCCTCCTTTTGCTTCTGGGCTGGCCTCGTGACTGAGTCTGGCCAATAAGATGTGGCAGAAGTGACATCGTGAGAATTCAGAATGTTCTGCTCTCACGCACTTGGAATGTAGCTCTGAGATGACCATGTCAAGAAGCCTGGTCCAGCCACATGAAGGAGAAGCCAGCCGCCTTGTTCCACCTCACACAAATCACCAGAGATGTGAGAGGGGCCACTGCTGAATTGCCAGGTGACTAAAATGGTGTGAATGACTGTGGCAAGTTGCTGAACCACAGGAGTATGAGCAAATAAATCCACAGTTATTTTAAGCATCTAAGTTTTGGGTCGTGCGTTTCGCAGCAATAGAAAACTGAGCCAAGGGTTCGGATTAAATGTGGTGTTAGAACATTCCCTCTTGTTTGTCGTTAGGTATAGCTGCGAATTCACAGACGAGCAGGTGGCAGTCACAGTTAAGGGGGGAAATAGCAGCTGGGTAGGTAGAAACCCTAGGCCTATCCCCCCTGAAACATTTCCTTCCCAGAAATAGCAGCACAATTCACAGCAGCAGTTTTCCTGTGGAAGATACAGTTTTTTTTCACTTACTGAGCATACATATATAACAAAGGTCACAGTTTCATGTCTTTTATTGGTAGTTAATGTCAAGACTAGCTTACATGCTCCTTTCTAATTCTAGATTCTTTTCTGTGAAGATTCAGGAACATAGGCACTGACAGATTTTCTTGTCTGCCTAGTTTGAATGTGCCATCTTGAATTAGAAGTGAAGGCAGCTGAATTGCTATTAGAACTTCTAGAAGCAAACAGCATGCAGAAGAGTTAGGAGGCAGAGCAGGGTTGGAGTCACACTGAGAGTGTCATGACAAATGACCCCGAAGTCTAAACCCAAACACAGCTCCCAGGAATTTGATTTGGGGTTATGGTAGTGCGGGGCACAGAAACTTTAACACACACAGGGTAGGACTAGTAACATTAAAAGGAGCAGTCCTTTGCATGAACAATAAAAAGTGGTGGAGCCTTGTGCACAGAGAGTGCGTGCAGTGTCCAAAGGCAATGATAGCTGCTCTGCTCTGTTGATTTTTTGGTATGAAACCCCAGTGTATCCAGGACCCTCCAATTTTTCAAGAGAAGCTAATAATTTGCATTATTACATGAAGTCACTGAAGTTTTAAATGCTACCTGATAACTTCAGAACATTGTAAAGCCCTGGGGAGGCCTCACAAATTGTCTGAAGGACACTAGTTTGTGACCTCCGATAAATATAGTCAGAAGTGGTATTCACTGTATTTAACAGCTGACAAATTCGCCATGATCAGCAGATGGGATGCCAACTACATCCACAGAGCTGGGCCCTGACTGCCCAAGTGTTAACCTTTAGTTGCTAGATTATGAGGGATCGTGGAAGATATTGTGGCAGGGGCTGGGGGAGCTGAAGCCATGAGCTGGTACCCAGGGGAGTGCAAGAGGCAATGACTGTTTTCCAACCAGCGTGGAATGATTTCAATTTTCTTCACAAGCAGTAGGGTCTATTGGTACGTACCAGATAATTATCAGTTGTGTAGCAAAATGAATGAGTTCACAGAATCCAATATTTCTTTCAGTATTTTATTTCCATTTTTATTATTGAAAGTGAAGAGATTAATGTAAAATCTTGCTGTTGACTATTATAGCAGCTCTTACTGTTATTCCCAAATGGCTCCTCTATTGCCCAGCAATTGTCTCCACGGCAACTACTTATGTTTTCATGAATCTCAGATACGAGATGGGGAGGAAGCAGGAGTAAAGGCAACATCTTTACAAGCCAAGATTTTATTTTAAATATGAAAAGTTTCTAATAAAAGCACAGATCCTTTGCTTTCCAATTTATAGCCATATCTTGAGTGGCTGAGTACGGGTTATAACCTAGACAAATGAAGTGTGCAGCTAGAGCAATCAAATATTTATTGAACATTCATTGTGCATCTAACACTTTGCTAGGTAGTCAGGGATACTAAAGAAAAATCAAGCTCTAAAAGACCATCATGAATACACAGGGAAACAAAAGCGATACGAAAGAAATACTTGAATAAGAGTACAAAAATGAGAGTGGATTGATCTGAGTGGAGGTGCACACTGAGGAATGATGACAGGTGAACTGCAGGAGGTAAAAAAATTTGAATTGTGAGCTGACAAAGTTTACCCTCTGAATCTAAGTATTCTGGGGTTTAACTTAAACCAATTGCCTCCCTTTCTGTAGGACACAGGGCTATTCCCATCTGCCTCAAAGTGATTGTTAGAAACGCAAGTTTCCCAGATCATTCTCCATCATCCCAGTACACGTTGAGCATCTCAAATTTTAAAATCCAAAATCTTAAATGCTCTTCCAAAGCCCAAAACTTTTTGATCACTGGCATGACACTCAAAGGAAATGCTCATTGGAGCATTTTGGATTTTAGGTTTTTATATTAGGGATGCT
>NW_012150618.1:5609414-5610417 GCF_000956105.1 Propithecus coquereli | reverse complement strand
GTGTGTGTGTGTGTGTGTGTGTGTGTGTGGTTAAATCATAAAGACTTTACATAAAACATATTTAAAAGGATTAATCTCCATTAAGCTCCCCTAAGTGCCCCTGGGGGACTTGCTTTCAGAGTGATCTATTTATAAAATTCAAGGGAAGGGAGAAAATAAAAAAGAATTTTCTTCTAACAAGAGAAAGTGGACTCAAGCTTCAGCTTTGAAAATTAATGTTATATTGGTAAAATGTTTTTGTTTAAAAATGCCAAGGTCCAGGGTAGCATGAGCGTAGTGGCTAGAGGAAAATTCTTTTCATCAATGAGCAGGAAGATCCACCTACTTCTGACTAGTCCAAGTGGCTTAGGTAGCTGATTAAAAACCAGCCTCAGAAATTGCCCCAAATGATTTTTCCAAGAAATTGGTAAAATCCATTCTTTTGAGTATAAACATTCCTTACTACAGACTATCTCTGAATGGTCAGAAATGTGCAAAATGACCTTTTAAACAAATTGTGTGTGATAAATGGAAAGGAGTTGCCAGAGGTTTAACAAAGTAAAAAATGGATGGAACATCCAGTTGTGGAGTTGTGCCCAGTCCAGGAGCAAGGTGACCTTCCTTATTCTCACTGTGCCAAACGCCAGTGTTCAAAACCCAATGGGCCTCCGTGGGTATACAGTGTGGAAGGTGCTGCCAGCCAGTGTTTTCTGGCCAATGTGCACACACACCTGCAAATGCTGCAGGATCATACACAAACAGACAGAGGCTATGTAGCATCCTTAGTATAAGTATATCTGGACACATCACCTAAACAGTGTGGGTTTGAGTTTTGAAACTACATGGTCATGCTTCTTCCTATGTCCCTGCTCTCAATCAA
Organism: Propithecus coquereli; assembly: GCF_000956105.1. Lineage (NCBI taxonomy): Eukaryota > Metazoa > Chordata > Mammalia > Primates > Indriidae > Propithecus > Propithecus coquereli. Next base: position 5,609,558 of record NW_012150618.1, on the reverse strand, counting down.
GAGATGAAGGACACATGGAAAACGTTCCTCTCCCAAGGCAACTTTTCCAGTAAGGAGGCTAGACATGAAGCAAAAAGGTAGAGAACCTTCTTTCCTTCCCAGGTGCTAATCACTTACTCCCCAAAATCCCTTTCTTCTATCTTC
>NW_012150618.1:5595178-5598394 GCF_000956105.1 Propithecus coquereli | reverse complement strand
AAATTTGCTTTAGCATTCTTTCTTATTTTTTCAATTTCTCTTCTATGTGTAGTTACACATCTCCTCATTTCGGATACATATTTGTGGCTTCTCTTTTTTCAGTCATGTCAAAGGTTTAGCACTTTTTCTACCTTTTCCAATAACATTCTTTTGGTTTTGTTGATCCATTCTATGTATGTTTTCAGATTCACTCATTTCTACTTTATCTTTGCTGTTTTGTCCATTCTACTTTCTTAGTGATTATTCCATTTTTCTTTTTTGTATTAGCTTATTAATTTTTAAACATTTTTCTTAGTATTGCTACAGCTATTACTCAAAAGTTTTGCTAGATCGTATCTTTTTAATTGAAGACTTCTAAGTATTTTTACATTTCTTTTATGATTCTTTTTTGATCCATGAATTATTTAGAAGTGTATTTTTAATTTCCAGTTCTATTTGTTATTTCAGTAATCTTATGACAGATGTCTTCCTTAATGGTCTTATGGTCAGAGTGCACGGACTCCATGGTATTACTTCCATAAAATTTGTTTAAACTTGTTTTATGGCATAATTTATGGTCATTTGTTTTCTAAAATATTTTTCTACTATGGATTCTGAAGCACCACATCTTCCTGTTACCCTCCCTATTCCACTGGATGTCTCTGTGCTGTTTTTTTGCAGGAATTTCCTTCTCTGTTAGACTTCCAAGTTTGAGACGGCCCCAAGAGCAGCTTCTCAGCTTCCTTGCCTTGGCACCCTAAGTCATTACACCTGTTCCATTGCTTTATATGCCATCTACACCCTGACTAGTCCTGAATTCATATATGTAGTTCCTGTCTTCTTCTTTTAGGTTCAGATGCTGTATTCAGCCCAATAACTCCTCTTTGATAGATTGAAAAATGCCCTCCTCCTGCCAAAAAAACAAAAACAAACAAACAAAACAAACAAACAAACAAAAACCCAGGTCCAAATATTTGGAAACTGTGAATGTCACCTCATTTGGAAAAAGAGTCCCTGCAGATATGACTAAACTGAGAATCTTATGATAAGGAAATTATCTTGGATTATCCAGATGGCCTCTAAATGCAATAATACATATCCCTGTAAGAGAAAGGCAGAAAAAAAATTACACATGGACACAAGAGAAGACACATAGAAGAGGAGAAGGCCATGTGACCACAGAGACAAAGATGGCAGCAGCCACTAGGAGCTAGAATTGGCAAGGACTGAATTCTGCCTGAGCTTCCAAAGGCTGTGTGGCTCTGCTGATACCTTGCATTTGGCCAGGTGGAACTGATTTTAGATTTCTGGCCTCTAGGACTATGAGAGAATAAATGTCTGTTGTTTTAAGCTACCAAGTTTGTGAGTCTTTGTTGCCGCAGTCCTAGGAAGCTCATGTAGATGTCCAAGAGGCATGTTAGCTCACTCTCTAAAGCAGAGCTCTGAATTCCTCTCCAACCCTGCTCTAACTTCTTGCCTTAATTTCCATTTTCATTTCTGAAAAATAAACTAGAAGCGAGCCTCAATATTTCTTTTTTCCTACCTCTACTAAGCCTATTCAATAGCATATCCAGTTGACATTCCCTTCAAAATCTAATTTAAATGTTTCCTCATCTCCACTGCTACTTCCATTCTAAGGTACCATTATCTCTCACAGTGATTACAGTAGTCTCCTATAAGATTGCCAGGCTTCCATTTTTTCCACTCAACAGTCCATTCTGTCCATAGGTACCAGAGTGATCTCTAACAAATGTAAATCAGGTTAAAGTCTTCCTTACTTCAAACACCTTAATAAGAACTCATAAGACCTGTCCCTGACTGTCACTCCAACTCTCTGCCTCCCTCACCATGGTCTGTCCTTCCCCCACACTAAGGTTGCTTTGGTCTCTGCCTTTGTACATGTTCTTTCCTCCCCCTGGAACATTTCTCCCCAATATGTTTCATGTTAGTGTCTTCTTGTTATTCATGTCAAATATCACCTCCTCAGAGAAGCCATCACTCTGTATATCTAGTTCTTTATCTATATCTATTTCTATCTCTCTGTCTCTATCTCTATCACTTCTATCTCTTTGAACCTATACTCTACCTACCTATCTATAAATATCATCTATAAATCATATCTGTATCTAGAGCTGTGCTAGCCAGTAAAACTTTCTGTGATATTAAAAGTGTTTTACTGCGCTAATCAACATCCAGCTGTAACTACATGCAGCGATAGCACTTGAAACATGTAGTATGGCTGAGGAACTGAACTTATAAAAATTTAGTCAATTTACATTTAAATAGCTGCAAGTGGCTAGTGGGTACTTTATTGATCAACATAGATCTAAAGCAAACTCTGCTCCCATCCTTTCTTCATTCAGCAACTATATATTTTATTGCCTTGTTTTGCTCTAATCATAGCACTTTTTACTATCCGAAATTATCTTATTTGTTCATTTGTTTACATGTTGATTTTCTATCTCCCTTCGACTTGCTATGAAGAAAGGGCCATGAGAGCAGGGAACTCAGCTATTTCATTCACCACAATTTTTCCATCGTTGCATCTGGTAGTCACAGTTATAGTTGAAGCCATGTCAGGAGGCACCAGCAACTTTTATGTACATGCCTGACTTTGCCGTCAGTTAACATGCGAACACAGATATTAATACCAGCTAACATCTAATGAGTACATTTTATATGCCATATTTTGAGAAAAGCAATTAGCTTAAACTGTTACCTAGCTATACAATGACCTTATTAGGGGTTATTTTTATCTCCGCTTTAGAGATGAGGAAATTAAAGCTTAGAGAGATTCAATAATTTGAAACTCAAACCAAGGTCTATTTGAAATTTAAATTCTTATTTATTACCACCGTGCAATATTGCTTCTATCTCCAGAGAAAATCTACAAATTAAGGGAGTTTAGTTTAGTTGATCTGTTACTTTCCTTTGGCATTAATATTCTATAACTCTATAACTGGGAACATAATATTTTACACAGCAGTCAACAAACTACAGTCCACAGGCCAAATCTAACCTGCTTCTTGTCTTTGTAAATTAAATTTTCTTGGGACACAGCTATGCTCATTTGTTTCCCTATTGTCTATGACTGTTTTCGTGCTAGACTGGCTGAATCCAGTAGTTGTGATGGATAACTTCTGGACCACAAAGCCTGAAATTATTGCCATCTGGCCTTTTGTAAAAACAGTTTGCTGACCACTGTTACAAAAGCTTGTAATAGTTGATTCTCTATGT
>NW_012150618.1:5580694-5582441 GCF_000956105.1 Propithecus coquereli | reverse complement strand
CAGCATAAGCAGTAAATAATCTTTTGAACTCATTTCATAATTGATATTAATTCAAAAATAATTCTCTTCTCACATTATCCTTAGGCTGCTTAATTCTATTCGGCATCTAGCTTTTGTTCTCATGATGCACCATAAATCAATCCTTTTGGATCATGAATTAGCAAGCCTCCAAAATAAAGTGACAGGTTAATTAAATTATGCAAGGAAAATGGTTTTCAATTCCATACCCCAACAGAGAGGAGAGGGACACTAGAAATTTATGATTACATCAAGTCTACTTGATGTTCTTCCCTGCATTTTGTGTCATTGCCTAATAATAACTCCAGGCCCAATGACAGATCAATCACTCTAAACTTTTAAGGATGTGAGTATCATCCAATTTGACCTGGTGAAATCATATAAGCCCCATCAATGAAAATTTTACTAGCGAAACCTTTCCAATAAAAATGCTAAGGTCAGGAAATATTTTCACGAGAGTTTATCTTATTAGAGATATCATTTTCTTAATTTGCACCATACAACCATCTTATGAGCAATCTTGACAAGTGAGTAGCTATATATTCACACTTGAGACACTTTCTTGGAAACAAACTATATTTGTAAATAGTGATTTGTTACCATTTTCCTCTATCATTAATATTTTGATAGTTATTAAGAATACTATTTTCTCTGTGAGAAGAACTAGAGTAGTTGCATCATAACAGCAGATGCAATAGTCTTGTTATCCTCATATATTTTAGTATGCATTTCAGACTCCTGAGAGTGTTATTTAAAAACCAAGACAAAATTCAGGAAGCAGGAATGTAATTGTTGAACTATAGTAGTCATGAAAATAACCACTGGCCAGTGAGTCCCAGGTCCTGAGGAAATCATTTAATGCCTAATGAGAATCCATGTCCCTCAGGTAGATTTAATGTACTTAAGCTTTTTTTCTCTTTCTATTTTCACTTTTCACCAGCAAGGGATTTATTTTTATAGATAAGTATGTGATGTTGGTCATAAACAGCATTGTGAAGTAGATCAATCTTTGCTCAGACATCTCTAAAATGTTTCTTGTCCATGATACTTTCTCTTCCCTTAAGAATGTATCTGTCTTTGTTCCTCCTTGCCTTGAGCATGTACACGTGCTGTCCCAACCCCTTTTGTTATAAGGGAAAGCAGTTAATCTTCTAGGCACATTTGCAGACTCTGAAAGGACCATGGGCAGAAAACGTCTTACATTAAAGTAAATGGTAATAAATGTGGACTGGCAGACCTCCTGGTTAAGCAGGTGGGAGGGCATTTCTGGAGAAATAATGGCTTTCCAGGAGCTGACTCAGGAAGTCAGGAGGGAGGCAGCAGCCAGGGCTCAGGGATGACACATTAGGTACCTGGCCTGTGTCTGCCTTTTTGCCATGACGTACCCGCCAACTCACACAACTTCTGCATACTCAGTCACAGACTGTGGCCTGAAGGAAAATAATGTGGATACATTTGGCGATGTAGGAAGTCTATTTGTAAGGGATTCACCTCTGGCTATGCTCTCGTACTCGTGGATACAAAAATGTCCCTAAGTAGGTGTCCCAGAGGTTTGCAATGGAGAAGCAGCCTACGAGCCAGGGCACAAGCAGAAAAGATTGAGAGTTGAGATCTGTTTCCACTATCTCTATGTAATTCTCTGAAGAATTGCTAGCCCAGGGACCACTGGGATAGGTTGAAGTCATTCCAATAATTCTCTTTGCTTTTCTTTCTTCCCATTTTTTTTCTT
>NW_012150618.1:5578800-5580644 GCF_000956105.1 Propithecus coquereli | reverse complement strand
GTGGTATTGAACTTTTTAAAAGGAAAAGGGTATATATGGATCTAACCCAATCAAGATGTTTTTGTTTATTTTTTGTAGGGCCCCGAAATAATTACAGGTCAGCTACTTCTTAGGGTCACCTTCTTTCATAGAGGGATGAAATTGGACAAACTCAAAAATAGATGCTGTATCCTTTGGACAGATTCTCTTAAGAAATAAGATTAATTTATCAAATATGTATAGTATTTCTTCTGGTAACTTAATCAAACTCTTTGCTGGTCTCAGTATGGAGTTTGTTTAAGAACTTAGATGGGTACTTTTGGAATCATAGGCGGAGTATGAATTGATTAATGCTGCAAAAAGAAGTCAAATATGAAAACAAAAAATCTAGCAGGCAGATGAGAATTTGAAGGCAACAAAACTCTCCCATTTAAAAGATAATTTAATGTAAAATTTATGTCTACTCTGAGGATGTCATTGCTGTAGAGTTAATCAAGTAAATAGTTTGACAAGTGCTAGAACCCACCAATTAGGATACATGCTACATTATTTAGGTGACAAGAAGCCTTTTCATGGGAACTTTTACTACGTTAAAAAATTGATCACATATTTTAAAGCAACTATACAAACTACACTTACTGAGTATCAACTGATGAAATTCTCAAAATTCATAACCATGAACTGTATAATTAATAACAGTAGGTAATATTTACTGTAGATTCACTAAGTGACAGAAATATTGCTAAGTGGTTTACATAGATAATCTACTTTCTATTATTATAGAAAATATCGCCTCTTACCTCCCATCCCAGGAACTTGTGCTCCAGAGATGTGATTTTTCACCATTCTGCTTACAAAGTGGAGTCAAATTTAGTCTTTTATTCCCCCAAAATTTATTGACCACTTACTATCTGTCAGGCACTGTGCCAGATTCTAAAGATGAAAGAGTTTCCGCCCCCAAGGAATGTAAACTTAAACAGTTTCATCTAGAATATTTGGCACGCCCGCCTCTAACATCAGCAGGGCCTAGGGCAGGAGTACGAATAGAAATGTATGTGCTGTTGTCTGAATATTTAAATGTTTAAGTCAAGCTCACAGTCTGTCAAGTAAAATATGTTCTATTCTCGTACTTTAAGAAATACTCTCATGACGCCCTGGACTGATAGGATCTTGCTTAGAATTCTTGGAATCCTGTGCTGGAACACAGAGGTGAGGAACAAGCATTCCCAGCACCTAGCCTCTGGCTGGGGTACCCTTCCCTTGCCACCCTTGACTTCTACTCACATCAAGAGGTGCCTCCCATGCATGGATGTCCGGACTCTGCCCGCACGCCTGCACACAGCCTCCTTTTTGTTATTTCTAACCAAAGGTGATCACATGTGCAGGTTTTCCATCCTCTAGAGGAATAGACCCTGGAAGAGGCTCATAGAAGCCTGGAAATAGGCTCAGGTTCACTGGGCAGGGAATTCTAGAATTCCAGGTATCCAAGGGCTCCAGGAGGCCATGTCGTGTTAGTCCCACAAACTCCTACTCTAGGGACAAGGCATAGCTGGAAGAGGGTCAGAGAGGGGCCCTCTATAACATGGGGGTGTGGTGGAGGTGAGAGTGGGGATACTCATTACCTAGGTCTCAGGGCGGTATTAATAACTACTGAATGTAAATAAAAGCTAACTGTCCTGGTAATTCCCTTCACGTATTATGCAGGCTACCTACCTGTAGCTCACCGCTTGGCTCTACCCATAATTACCTCCTGCAAGAATACAGGAAAATAACTGGAACTTTCTGGAGTTTGCAAAAAGACCCTACCTACCACCTACCCCTCAGACCTTCCCTTATCTCCTGTGCAAATGCTAAGCTTCCACTCT
>NW_012150618.1:5577608-5578750 GCF_000956105.1 Propithecus coquereli | reverse complement strand
CAGCTGGGTGACCTCAAAATTACTTGACTAAATTCCCAGGGCTACAATGAAGATTCAGTAAGCTAAAATATATAAAGTTACTCAGAAGAGTACCTGATGTGTAGTAAATATGCTTAGCTGAGCTATTTATTACTGAAATGAGATCACAGTTTTGGAGGAGGAGATTACAAATTAATTTTATTTTTGTTACCTGTTTAAGTTGAAATGGAGTTATTTCTTGAAGAAGAAAGTAGTCATCTAATTTATAGTAGTGCTGGTTCAGTATGAAGCATATAATGCATCCATTTTGAAGTAAGCTTTCAAATTCCTGCTCTGTGCCACTGGGGAAAGCCTTGAATACTATTTATACCATTTTCCTAAGGACTTTAGTTAAATTGGCTCTCCTTTTTCATCTTTACAGAACCTTTAGAAAAACATCTTCTTTTAGCAAACTAAGCACCTCTCTCTCTTTCCTCCCTATAGCTAATTTTCATTTTAATTGTGTCCTGTAGGACACAGCTAGAGAGACAGCATGGCCCAGAGCCACACTTCTGCCTTACTCAGTGTGAGCAGTGGAGCTTGAACCAGACCCTGAATCTCTCTGAGTTTCAATTTTCTCAGCTCTGGAACGAGTATATTAATAATTATTCTCTCTAGCTCACGTAGATATCGTGAGGATCAAATGGAATACAGTGAAAGGTATACATACAGTACTGTACCGAAATATACTCATAGCAATATTGTTACAACTCCATTCTTCTTCCACCCACACACATTTATAATTCTAAAAGGATCACTGGTGTATCAGTAGAGTCCCACAGGGATACAGGGCTACAACGACTAGTAGACAGCAGATTGTTTATGGTCCTTGTTGATATTGATACAGTTACCCATGAAAAGCTCTTCCGGTCCACTGACGTCAACCTGACATCCAGTGAGGCAGTACAACTTAGCAGAGCAGCAAGAATGCAGCTCCTCAGTGTGAACAACAGGAAAACATATATGGAGAAAATGGGTGTTTTTCTAGAAATGCAAGAGACAACATCTAGAAAGATGAAGACAAATGTGCTTTTCCCACTTGGCTTAAATTTCTATTGTGACGGACCAGAGTTGAATTTTCCTAAATATTTGAATATATCTTTGGTGAAAAAGAGTGACAGAAA
>NW_012150618.1:5569245-5571173 GCF_000956105.1 Propithecus coquereli | reverse complement strand
GAAGCAGCCTACGAGCCAGGGCACAAGCAGAAAAGATTGAGAGTTGAGATCTGTTTCCACTATCTCTATGTAATTCTCTGAAGAATTGCTAGCCCAGGGACCACTGGGATAGGTTGAAGTCATTCCAATAATTCTCTTTGCTTTTCTTTCTTCCCATTTTTTTTCTTCGTCTTGCTCCCAGAAGGAGTCTTTTTAGTGTTTCCAATGCTATGTTTGCAAAGTCCCAAGAATGAAAAATATCTGACTTCCTAAATTGGACAAAGAACTCTACTTCATAAAATATCACTCACTTCTTCCCTTTCTTATTGAGTAAATTACTCATTTTGATAACTCTCTTGAAATAGTTCATTATTTAAGTATCTATTTCATCTCTTAAAATATATACCATTATGGTTACTTTATAATTATAGTACAATAAGAATCCAATCTGAGAAGCTCATTCAAGCTACAATCTCATATTTTTAATTTATTTATAGTGAAATTCCTTACTGATTCAAACAGGTGAAAATTTTTAATGTCTTATTATGGTAGCAAGAGTTTATAGGTATATTGCTCATGAGAGTCTTGTTAGCATGTAAACTGCCTCTAGGATTTTCCTCGAGGTAATTAAGTTAATTTTACCAAAATCGTAGAGCAATCTTTTCATCTGTATTTGTATCTAATATTCTATGGTAACTTCCTATGGACTTAAAGAGTCCTGAAACAGTGTTTCTCAGTATAGACAGTTTCTGGTATAAACATAGCTGACTTTGAGGAAAAGAAGTAATTAAGTTATAGAAGACTATGCAACAGCAAAAATCTGGCCAAGATGTCACCATATCACCACCTCTCTAAGCCACAGATGCTGCCGGGCACGCTGGCTCCATGACTGAACCTCTGCCTGGTGGAGCCACTCATAGACTGTCTCACAGAAAACAAACTCTGACTGTCCTATGCTCTTTGGATCACCCCACAGGGTTCAACATCCCAAGCAGGTGAATCCAATCAGCAGACACAAAAGATTGTTCTATTTCCAGGGGTCTCAGGGGACCAGGTGAGGAAAGGGCAGAACTAGCTGGCTCCTTTTGGCTTCCACAGTGAGAAATGGAGTTCTCCATTTTTCTAAGGCACACATAAGGGGTTCCCCTGAAATAGGAAAGAGGATTGGAGTCTGGGCAGGAAAAATGATGATATCCAATACACTTTACCATTTTGGGCTTCCCAGCTGCACTTACACATTTATCCCCACATAAATATTTCAAAATGAAAAGCTCTTGCTTAATGTATCTATTACTCGTATTGTCGAAAATTGCAATCATCCAACTCCAGGACTCGAATCCCTTCCATCTCTGCATCTGTCTCAACCCTGCTTCCATGCTCTCTAATGCAGAGCCTGTGCTCCCAGTGTCTCTGGGCCAATGGCATTATCATCACCCAGGGGCTGGTTCAAAATGCAAATCCTCAGACCATAATCCACTCCTATTGAATCAGAACTTTTGGGCATAGTGCTCAGCAATATGAATTTTAAGAAGCCTTCTGGAGGATTCCAAGTTTCATTCTGAAAGGATCTTGGTCCTTGTTGGTCCTGCCAGTTGTGCATAACCAGTAGTTTTCCATTAGCTTTTACCATTGTGCACAGTAGCACCAGGGCTTCCTCAGTTCCATCAATCCTCCCTCCTTCCTTCCCAGTGAAACAGCAATCTTGGCCACCTAACAGTTAGGGTCAATTCTTATCCTATCTAATATTATAACTTGATCTTTCACTATTCTTTTCCAGTAGCATGAGCTTTGTAATGATCATCAGTAGCCTGTGGTCCACCTTGATGCACTGTCCCTATCTCCCTTCTGGAATAAAAGACTCAATATTCTAGCTGCTAGGAGGGCTGCCTTTGGGGATTGCAGCAACTGAAGAGAGCCATCTCACTGAAGTTCACACTCCTTTTTCAGGG
>NW_012150618.1:5532032-5568485 GCF_000956105.1 Propithecus coquereli | reverse complement strand
CTTTCATGGCATTGTCTTCAAGTTGGCACCATAATTAAGATGCCAATCATTCCTTCTTTCATTTTGCTAAGGCCAGCTGTTTCTGGGTATAGGATAAAACCATTGATTGACTTTCTTGGGATCATAATGGAAAGCAGAACATGGCCTCCTATCAAGATTCATATCAAGAGGGATTCTCTTCAAATAGGAAGGTTGCCTGCTTGCTACAACTAAAATGTTGACATGTTGCTATGGAAATCTTAAACTGGATAGCAAGAAATTATGTGGGATGGGGTAAATGAACTACAAATGGGAAGAACAAGAGCAACGTTGCTTGAGTTTGAGTAAGCATTAGACAGGTGCATGAAATGGAAGGTAGTCTAGTTTGTCACAAAAGTGAAGGTAAACGTTATAAATAATTTGTACATATCCATCAATATACAAATAAATATTTGATATACCAGTTAATTATTCTTACATTTTTAATGGGGTCTTGGTTATTAATTCTTCAGGGAGCACAATTCAAATTAATTTATTTGCCCTAATGTAAAAAAAATCATTTTATTTGAAATATTGGATAAGTCTGACTTTCATAATTAAGATGAATCTTCTCCCTGTTTAGTCTAATAATGGAATTTTCTGCACATATTTGTTCCATGGGACATGACTGACCATCTGGACCTTATCCAATATGGGATAATCAGGATCATTCAAAATTACTCTGCCAACTGCATTTTTAAAATGTGCATAGGAAGGCAAATGTCAGTTTATGTCTGGCAGCCTAACAGACTAATTTGAACTATTTAAATCTTCATGAAAACTTTATTTTGGAAATTTTGAAAATTAACAGCACTTTGGCTTGCTGACTTGGCTCAAATATGAACTAAAAGTATCCTTAAAGATTTTCTATATATATGTCAATTGTATATACTCATACATATATATGCTCATAAGAATAAGGTTAGGGGAAATCTCCCCAGAGTACATCATATTTAAACTTTGTTTCAAAGGTAAGGTTTCTTCATGTGGAGAACACTGCATTAATTAGTGGAAACAGTGTATGCAAAGGTAAGAGAAAACATCGTGTATTATAAAACTAGAAGAGATTCAGTGTGGCTGGAAAACGGAGTATATACTAGAATGGCAAGAACTAGGGCTGGAAATGAACAAGGATCTGGTCAAAAGGGGCATTACATGTCATGCCAACAAGCTTACATTGCATATTTTACTTCAGCACCACAACTTCACAAGACATTATTTCCAAGCTGGCACCATGATTCAATCCTAGATCATTATGCTTCTCATTCTACTAAGGCCAACAGCCCCGGGTACAGGAAAAAAATTCTTTGAATCCCTAAATTCAGCTAAAATGGTAAGCATTCACAGTATTCAAGGAATAAGAACTATTTTCTGAAGTTAATTTTGTATTAAATTATAGCATGCATATAGAAGAGTGAACAATTCATAAATTATACATTTGCAGGTTGGATTATCATAAGTGGAATACACCCATCATCTAGATCAAGTATTTGAACAATAGAACTTTATCAACACTTCATGACTAACCACTCTACTGATTTCTCACAGCATTGGCTAGGTTTGATTGTTTTTGAACTTTATATAAATGGGATCACACAATGTGTATTCTTTTGCATCTAATTTCTTCTGCTCAACATTGTGTGTGTGTGTGTGTGTCTGTATGAGATCCATCCACATTGTGGTGTATAGCAGTATTTTGTCCAGTTATTGCACTGATTTCTTCTAATCTAGAGTAGCTGTCACTTCTTATTTTTGGATTTTCTTTTGTTAGTATGGGTTTTTTATTTCTTCCTCACTTGTAAAGGTATGTCTGCAGCATATGTTTGGTAGGAACTGTTGGCTTTTCCTTTAGGTGCTTTGATGGCAGTCTAGGTTCTGGATGGATGCTTTGGTTATAAATGTCCTTAGTGTGATGGTTTTCTCATTTGCTAGTTTTTTGTAGGCTATAGCAGTAGTGAACTGTGTGTGGGGGCAGATTTCTGTCTCTTGTTGATGAGGGAGGATGGGGGTCTTTGAAATTCTTTCTCTTTCCCCATCCCTTTGGTCTTCTTAACAGTGTGAGCTGTATTGGTACAGCCAGTTTAATCTCTGAGACAGTAGGTGGTGCTTGTGGTTTAGAATCCACCACACCCTGTATGATTGAATCAGTAAATGTTGTAAAGGGCTATGCAAGTTGACCTTCCTGTTAGTAGGTGGTGCTTGCAGAAAGGAACAAGCTGCAGTGTTGTTTTTGAGACCTGTGACCAGTTCTAGCCCCTCGGGAGAAGCACTTGAATGTCCAAGGTGGTGAGCAGGGCCTTGGAACTTCCAGTTGACTCCTTATTCTCTACCACAGCAGAGGTGGGTACGGAAAAGAGGCTGGTGGGGGCTGGGTTGGGTGAGCCTGCCTTCAGGCTCCACAAAGCTACCTGTTTAAGGTAGCTGTCTTGGCAGAAGTCAAAGATACGCCAGCCCCCAGGGACCCAGGGAGGGGTTGAAGTGTTCCCACCCAGCCAGAAAGTCTGCTTGCCTGGGAGGAGTCATCTGAGATTCACAATCTGGCTGTCAGTAGCAGGTTTCACTTTTCTCTGCACTCCCCTGCTCTGCGGTCTCCCTCCAGTTTCTGTCAGCCGGCAGGAGCTCAAACTGGCTGAGCTCTCCCACAGCGGTGCTGTAGGCTGAAAGCTTCCCTGTCCAGGACCCTGCCCTAGGCTGGGAGCGGGGCCTTTTTGTGGGGGGAGGGGTGCTACACTAGTGCACTGTGGGTGGGACCCACACTGTGCCTTCTATTCAGTTCTGCCCATGTGGGCTCCTTTGCCTCCCAGGATTAGTTCACAAATCTCCTCTCTGTGCCCCCAAGCAACATGATTGAGTCCTGGGGGACAGGATCTGGCCTGTGAGCCTGTCCCCAGGTTTCCAAAGATCAATCCCTGATTGTGCCAGGGAGAAGCATGCTGGTCCCAAGTCGCCTGTGGAGTGCTCAAGCACTCTGCTTGAGCAGAGTGCTCAAGTGCTCTGTTTAAGGATAGGCCCTGCTCTGATGGAGCAGCTGAGCAAGCACTATCAGGAGGGAGGACCAGTGAGCAGGGATTTCACAGTCCGAGTACTGCTTAGTCAGCTGCAGGTCTTTGAGAGGAAAGTTTTGAGCCCCACTCTCTGTGGGATCCTCGGTGTGGTGAATGCACGAAGAGAGGGGAATCAGCCGCTCCTGAGAGCCCCAGCTCAATTGACTCTCTCAGCAGCCATGGCAGGGTGAAGAGTCTGAATGAAGGACAGCTAGCTCTCTGGTCATCTCTGTCCCTCTTTCTGCAAGACAGCTTGCCCAGGATATCCAGGCTCTGGGGTCATGCAGATCCTCCAGGACCCTCTGGCCCCTGCGGCTCCTGCAGTCTGGCCCAGAGTTGGGAAATGTTTGTGTGGGAGTGAGTGAGATGAAAACTGAGGGGCTGAATCCCCGGAGGGAGGACAGAGGTGCATGGTGGGTGGAGAAGCAATATGGCCCCTGGCTCGAGTCTGTGGTGATGGGAAGTGACTCCAAGGGAGATGGCAGCCTGATGCTTTGTCATCAAAAAGTTTCCAGTTCACTGGCTGCAGCAGCTTTGGGGCTCATGAGGGTAGAAAGGCTCTCCAGCAGCTTGGGAGCCTGCTGAGTCCCAGAGATCTGAGGGAGGGAGAAAAGAAACATCCCACCAACACTTTTCCCTGGACTCCAGGCCTCTCAGAGGTTGATCTCTGCCAATATCTTGGTAGTTCTTAATTCTGCAATATCTTTCCCTGGAATCTCTGGTAGGCTCTAGCACTTTTCCCTCGGTACTACACCCAATCTATGTTTGTTTGTTTTTCTTTTTCATCTAAAACTTTTCCTTCTTTCTGAGACAAGCTGGCAGCGAATGTCTCTGGTCAGCCATCTTGTCTCCCACCCAGGGTTCCGTTCTTCACCTTTATTCATCTATCCAGTGTTCCTATCAAAATAGCTCTCCCTAGAAGGAATTGGATACAATTTTCCCTAGCTTGAGACATCACTGCCTAAAGTCTGTCTTCACCTGGATTACTTTTTTTTTTCAGCATATTATGGGGGTACAGATGTTTAGGTTACGTATATTGCCCTTGCCCCGCCTCCCCCACTAAGTCCGAGTTTCAAAAATGTCCATCCTTCCGGTGGTGCGCATTGCACTCTTTGTGTATGCATATACCTGGATTACTTTTGCCACAAATTCAAAATTAATAGAATCAATGTATGTATGTGTACACATGTCTGTGGGTAAACTTTGCAGGAACGATATTTCTAACTGCTTAGCCTCTCCCCGGGTAGACATTTCACTGAGTACTTGAGTCTAATCCTGGCTACATTACTGACCAGTAAACAAATCACCAGGAATCCTTGACTTGCATTTTCTTGTTTATGCAACTAATGGAATATATCAATTCTTCTTGCATCCAAATTGGCAAGTACATAGATGGAAGGTGACAGGTGGCTTTTATCTTTATTTAATAAAAGGTGAATCACAGTTAAAACTTTATTAGGTTTAGCTTTTTGCAAACAAAAGAACTCATCCTGAGATGTAGGCTTAGCTATTTGTGTTCAAATATGCCTACCTTGGGTGGCAAACTGATTAGAGTCAACAAATCTGACAGGGAAGATAACAGGAGGATTAGTGCAGAGCTTGAGAGAAAGAGCACAAATCCTAAAAGACTGCATTTCCACTGGGCTGATAAACTGTCATCTCACAGAGCACACAAGTGCTGCTTCCCTTTAGGCAGAGATAATCGGAGCCTGTGAGCATGGTGTTAATTTAGCAACCAAAAAGAGGAAAAAATGAAGAAGGAGCTGCAGTCAAGTGGCCTTTTAAAGTTTTGCCACATAGAGTGATGCCCAGATCTACAGAAAGAGAGAGATTTTAAAAAGGCTCCCGTGGAAGGTATGACATCTGACATTACTCGGCCTGGATTATGCTTCCAAACCCGGCATAGTATCTGAGGTCCACATCCTCATTCCTGCCTTACTGTTGGTTTCGGTCAGACATAAACTCTTCACTTTGGACTTGGTCGGCTTATGCCATTTTCAAAAAATTCCACCCTTTCAGCCCGGCCAGGAGTGGGGACCTTGTGGCCTCAAGGCCACATGTGGCCCTCCAGATCCCCTAGTGTGTCCCCTTGACTGAATCCACACTTCACAGAACAAATCCCTTTATTCAGTCAAAAGGCCGCACTCAAGGATCCGGAAGGCTCATGTGGCCCGAAGGCCGCAGGTTCCCTACCCCTGCCTGGCCTGTCTTCTTTAATAAATCCAATAAATCCACACCCACACACCCACTCTAAAAAGTACAGACAGAAAACACAAAGCCTGTTTTACGGGCTGTTGACTGAGTGGCGTATACCTGAGGAGAAACAGGAAGGTTGTGAAGAACCTACACAGGTTGCATCGTCCTCATCTGTGCCCGACCACGCTAAGCCTCAGAGTGAGATTCTCACCTTCTCCCTTGTTCTGCTGGAAGTTCTCTCTTTCTCATTAAGTTTATCAGCCACCTTCTCCTGACTTAATTTGCCTCTGGTAAAACATTTCTGTGACGTATGGCTATTCTAACTATCTAACATTCTGGTGGCAGGCCATTCCCTTACAGCGGTGAGATGCTAGGGAGAGGGAGAATGTTCCGTCTGCTATGCATCCAGCATCAGCCATCAGGGATGCTGATGTGCTTCTGTGTGACAGAAAGAACAAATGCAAATCCTATCAAAATAGTTATGGTTTTTTATGAACAGGAAAAGCTTGAGACAGAAATAGACACATTCCAGGGCTTAGAGTTTTAAGGAGGAAAAAGCAGAGTTACATAAAACCGAAACCAGCTTCAGAATGTAATTTCTCAAGAGGTGTGGCTATTTTTGTTCTTCAACACATTTAAGGATGCTGCCAAGTCTTGCTATAAAGAGGCAATAGATTGGGAACCCCCTGGCCATGGCCACATAATATGTGAGAAGAACTCACCAAGGCCCAGAGGTAAGCATGATGGACAAGTGACTTTGTATGGCACCCTTCAGAGGGCTCAGCAGACCAGGAGCTGATGCTCCATCCGGCTGGAGGTGCAGGAGGGAGATGGCTGCGGAGGTGGTGAGATAGGACTATGGGAACCAGGCAGCTAAGGTACCTCTGATAACTGGGAAAATAAAAAATTAAAATTAAAAAAGGCTTGAAGTTCATGTTCCATGACCCAGTCCCTGAATGGGGAGCAGGAACAGTTACATCTTAGCCACATGCTGTTTTGTGAGACCTTCCCTTCTCCTTCTATTTCCATCTAGATTGTCCTAGATGTCTACTCGATCTACATTTCACCTGCACAGAAATGTGAGCAGTGATAGGAGGGTCTTGAACTCTATTTTCTCAAAATACCTTCCCTCATTCTATTTTGTCTTTTAACACCAATGAACAAACACATCCCTCTCCCAGTCTGGATAACACCAAAACATGAGATTTCAGATGAATAGGACAAAATTCTACCAGCAGTCTACACCAAGAATTGTGAGGAGTCTGAAGTTTTACTCTACCTACAAGCTGACAAGTTAGTCTGCTAGTTTCATGGGTGTCAGAAATATGAGATTCCTGGGTCAGAGACAAAGGACATTATTGCTCATGGCACAGGAAGCAGTGGGAGGAGCATGTTTGCATCAGCTCCCTTTGCCTTCAGGCCCCATGGGGCCATGTGGGGAGGCCCAGATGGCACCTGCATACCCAGTGGTTTGCATTATAGGAGAAGAACTCTGAGCTTAGGGAACCCCAATCTTTTATAATGGGCAGTTCCAGAGGGAAGCATTACCTTTATCATAGAGGGCAGTAGGCACACCTGCTCTGAAGGGCAACATCTCCTATACATCTTTGTATCACAAACTGTAGCTTCCAAGAAAGTTTCTTTCATATAACAGACATTATTATTGTAATAAAATTAATTAATGATAAATTCCCCAAACAGGTTAACAATATCCAACCCTCCAAACCAGGAGTCTCAAGTTGAAAAATAAAATAGGCCTCTTAAATCCTAATCATGTTTCACAGGAATATCACTGTGAAAAAACAAAATATTTTAAATGTTGCTCTTTTTCATTGTTTTTATCAAGCATCTTTTCATATATTTTTAGTTTTTACCATAGATTATTTTTCAGGGTATCTCAGGTTTTTTCTTTTATCACAACCATTCTTTGTATGAAACACATAGGAATAGTCTTCATCTTTGCAAAAAAATATGCGCACACAATTTTTCTTGAAATACAGTCTTTTGTTTTCCTACTTTGGACAGAGAAAGGACTACATGAATTGTTTTATTGGCCTTTTAACTCTGCCATAAGAAAAACAGCAGTGTGTGACAGTTGCCAACAATGACTCTTGGCCTCAGTGTTTGGGATTTCACAAGGAGAGTTAGGGACACAGGAAGGCCATGCCCTCTGCAAGGGACAGTCGCTTCTCACTACAGCTCATGGTTGTCAGACAGACATGGGAGCCAAGTGCTGTAAGAGCTCCTGACATTGCAAAAGTGTTTGAAATCTGGATTGTTATGTGAACACTCCTGACTTTTATTTGTTGAACATTTATTGGGAAAGAAAACCAAATACATTGTACATGTCTTTCAAACCACTCCTATCCCTGGGTCCTCAATTTGTTGCTGCTGAAAGTATCTGGAACAGAGAAGAAGACAAGGTTACCTAGTGGGGGTGCAAGGCAGAACTAGGAACATTAAAAAAAGAGGCGACACATGAAAACAGCAGAGAAAAGCATTTTATGATGCACACAATATATGAAGAACATTCAACAATTAGACCCGGATGCTGCCCTGAAGAAGATTCCAAGTCTATTAGTAACATATCATATAAAAGCCAGGGGTACGTTTGATGTTTCATTCACCGAGTTCTTTGAAGTCCTGGAGACTTTTAAGTGCCTTTCCTGGAGGTACCATCTGCCTAAGAATTTCTAAGTCTTTCAGAGAAAGTTTAATGACAAGGACTTGGCCTACTTTTATCTTACAAAGAATGGGCAAATAGCGGTCAGACAGGTACATGTGCAAAAGCAACCCACATATACGCTCATGCACCGCCTCGAAATATCCTGGCAGCAGAAAACACTTGCACTGTGGGGAAAGATTCCCTGGCTCAGTCAGAGTCAGAGGAAAGCCAGCCCTGCCTCACGGCAAGCAGGACTATGCTAAGGACTCCAAGTGGGACATTTGATCATGTTTCCCAGAATAGTTTTCCTGCTTCACCCACTGAGGTCAGGCAAAGATCTTCAACATGCGTGTTTGTGGCCTACTGGTTAAGAAATGAGCTTTTGAAATCAAACAAATCTAGTTCAAATCTGTGTCTTTTGTTTATAAGCTGAGTGGCTTTGGCCAAGTGACTTCATCTCCCTAAGCTTCAGTTTCCTCATTTATAAAATAGAAATCGTAATAAGAAGGAGGAGAAGAAGGACAAGAAGGAGAAAGAGAAGGAGAAGAAGGAGAAGGAGAAGAACAAGAACAAGAACAAGAACAAGAACTAGAACAAGAACAAGAACAAGAACAAGAACGAGAAAACTTTGTAAAGGTAAGAGAAAAGAGAAAATACAACTAAAACTCTTGGAGTAGAATCCGAGGCAGAGGAAACAAGGGCGAGTGTGGACAGGGTGTGGATTGCAGTGAAGCAGCGGTCTGGAGCCTGGAGAAGAGGAGAAAAAGGAGAACCAAGGGGCACTGTGGCACCAGTTGTGAAGCCCAGGTGGAGGCAGGGCCCAGCCCAGTGGAGAATAGAAATAGGAATAAAAGCAGGCAAAAATTCCCTAGAAACATCTAGAAAAATTTCAGCCTGAAATTATCAAAATGAGTTTATAAAACCCAAATCGTGACACAGATCCTTAACTTCTCAGAGGCAGACTAGATAATGATAGCCTTTAGACTACTTAGGCTGTTCACAGTTGGTTATATTTTAAAAAGCTTTAGAAAACAAACTCTTGGGTAAAATTAAAGAGAGTCTTAGCTTCCTACCATGGCTTAATACTGGCTTGACAACTTAACTCCTTTGAATAGGACAGTTGATTACTCTGCACTTCACGTTTGCCGTGTGAGAAATTGTAATAACATCTGTATCTGCCTTCCCCATGAAAAGAATGTATAGGTAATGGTGATACAAAAAGAATTAAGCATCTGGAATAAAATTGGTAGTAGAAATTATAGATCACATATATTAATAATACATAACTGCTTTTATAGAGGATAAGCCCTTTTTTCTAAAAGAGAGATTGTTGTACACATTGCTCTCAAAAAGAAAACAATAACATATTGACTTTTTGCTAATGTTTAAGAAGATTGGCAAAGAGAATTGGAGTGAATCTTTTCTAAAACTTCTTATTCCTGTGGATATTGGCCAGTCCAGAAATAAAGATCTCATTACATTAAAGTTAATGGTGGGAAATGAACCATTTCGCTTAGATTTTCAAAAGCTATTAATACACTGGGATTTTTAAAGATTCTCAAAACCATGTTTCATTGCATACCTATGATAGCATCATTTCTTTAAAAGATTAAAAGAAGCACCATTAAAGTTACTCATGAATGATGCTAAATAATTTACTATGAATATGAACATATACATAAATATCTCCTTCAGGAAATGAGCATGAAATCTAGAATACATAACTCTTAAACAAAGTAAACCCCTCAGAATGTTTCTAGAATTGAAGAACAAAGCAGCAAGGATCAGAATCTAACCCCAGGATAGTGATTAAAGGAAAGAAACACTTTTAATATCTATAAACTCTGCATTTATTATTAATGTAGCTACTAACTATTAATATCTATTTTAAAAATCAAGTATTTTGATTATGTTTTAAATTATTATATACCATCTCATTATTTTAACAAATATGGTTATCTCTGACATGGAATTTATGGTAGACAATCTGGGCTGAATATTTTTAATTGACAGCACTATGAAAGTCTCTCAATAAAATGTAACCAGATTCTAGTTATAATAAACTTTGTATGATACTTTGGTATTTAAAGAAATACAGAGAAATTTCTGAAGATTTCCTCCCTCTCCCTGAGAAAAAAATGCTGAGCTGAATCCAGAGCTTGAAACAGTAAACACAAAAGAAATTGTAAAGACTGAGTTGTTCTGAGGCAAATGTTGATATTAATAGCATCACTGTGATTCAGAAAGTCCAATGTCTCCTAAGTAGGATGAACCAAGAGATCTGTGCCAAGATATATCATATTGAAACTGAAGAACAATAAATTTAGATAAAGAAAAGAACTTAAATAGCAGTCAAAGTGAGAAGTGAAATAACCCACAAAGAATATGACAACAGATTTCTTGACAGAAATAAAAGGAACTGGAAGACAAGGAAATTATATTTTCATTTTTTTCTTTGATCAGCTTGCTAATCCACAGGACAGTCTGCTGTCCCAACACATAAATGATATCACACTAACGAAACTTTACTAACTCACTGTCCCAGTGAGACACATGCAGCAGCTTTGAGCAGGTGAATCAGATCATCAGGGGTAGTTTCCGGGTCTTCCTAAGAAATTCGTGCTGTGGGAAGTCAACTGAGATTATACCTTCTGAGTGTTGGTAACTTAGAAAATGGGTGGAAATTTCTCTTTGGAATTTTTTCTGAGAGTCACCCACTTTGGTGCTGCAGGCAGCTGGAGTCATTGATTGAGGCTTTCTTGTGATATCTGCACTTCCAGATTTTCTTGGTTTCCTGACAATGCATTTTCCAGTGCTTATGATGGTTATATAAACCTTTGGTACCCTGTCTCTCTAACTGAAATGCATAGAAAAGTTTTTTTTTTAATTTCATGAATTTTTAAATCATTTTACTGCTTTGATTTCATTTTTTAAATTTCAAAATATTAAGGGGGTACAAATGTTTTAGGCTACATGGATCATTTTTGTAATGCTTGAGTCTTGGCTATAGGTGCGCCTGTCACCCAAATAGTGTGCATAGTAGCCATTAGGTTGGTTTATTCCCCTCCTCTCCAACCCCCACACCCCAATTTCTCTCCACTGAGTTGTTTTCCCTCTATGCACTTGTGTGCTCATCAGATAGTTCCAATTTAGCAGTGAGTAAATGTGGTGTTTGTTTTTCCATTCTTGTCATACTTCACTTAGTCAAAGGGCTTCCAGTTGCATCCAGATTGTTGTGAAAGGTATTAATTCATCTTTTTGTATGGCTGAGTAGTACTCCACAGTGTATATATACCAAATTTTATTAATCCACTCATGAATTGGTGGGAACTTAGGTTGATTCCACATATTTGCAATTGTGAATTGTGCGGCAATAAACATTTGAGTGCAGGTGTCTTTTGGATAAAATGACTTATTTTCCTTTGGGTAAATACCCAGTAGTGGTATTGTCAGATTGAATGATAGGTCTACTTTTAGTTCTTTGAGGAATCTCCATATTTTTTTCCATAGTGGTTGTACTAATTTTCAGTCTCACCAACAGCGTAGAAGTGTTCCTTTCCCTCTACATCCATGCTAGCAGCTATTATTTTTGGACTTCTTAATAAAAGCCATTCTAACTGGGGTAAGGTGATATCTCATTGTGGTTTTAATTTGCATTTCCCTGATGATTAGTGATGTTGAGCATTTTCTCACATGTTTCTTGGACATTTTTCTTTCTTCCAGTTCAATATGAAGACCTAACACTTTTGAAGCATCAAGTAAGATATTAGCAAGATTCATAAATCAAAATTTTAAGAAATATAAGGAGGAATAATTAGAAACAGACTAGTTGCAGCAATGTTAGTTTATCTCTTTTAGCTCATGATTAATCAAGTAGAAAAATAATAAGAATAAAATATTTAATAACATATTTAATCAGTCATATCTGATTAAATACTGAATTTTAAACTTAGAAAATTGAGAATACATACACTTTCTCACTAAGTGACCATGGGACACTCACAAAAATTAACCATATATTAGGCCACAAAGGAAATCTTGATAAATCTAAAAAGTAGAAATATGTAGATTCTATTCTCTGTTGACCATGAACTAAAATTAGCATTTAATAGCAAAACTAAGAAATAAAAATACGATTCCATCTGAAACTAAAAACCCTCTTTTAAGCAAAGTTTGTATCAAAGAGGAATCACATATCAAAATTAAAGAATTTTGTTATAACTTAAAAACTAGAATCTGTATCCTATGCATTATAATTAAGGAATTCAGCAGGAAAAAATTAATAATTTTAAATGTTTGCATCAATAAAAAGTAAAAAAATGAAATAAAATAAGCATCTAAATAAAAGCAACAGATAAAAAGATAAATTGAAATAAAACAAATTAATAAAATAAAGATAAAACCAGAAATTAATTAGGAAGGAAAAACAAATAAATTGAAAGTCAAGTCTTTGAACAAATGGAAAACTTTAAAAATCCACAAACTAATCTAATCAATAAAAAAAGAAGAATTGGAGAAAGCACAATTATAAAAAATAAGAAAGTATAGGAAAAGAAAAATCACACCAACAAAGGATTTTAAAACATTTAAACATTTCTTTTTTTAATTTTATGGAAATCATTCTAAAAACCAGTATGTAATACATAAAAATTATGTTTTCATACCCCAAACAAAACCAACTTGAAAAATACAGTGAGAAAAATACCCTGGTACAATAGCAGTAAAAAAGGTAAAATCCCAGGAATAAACTTCATAACAAACATGTAATTCTCATATGAGAAAAACTTTACAACATCACTGAGAGACACCAATAATGTCTTGAACAAAAGGAAACATTGTGTTCTCAGCTGGCAAAACTCAGCATTATAAATACATCAATTCTTCCTAAATTATGAATACAATATAATCTTCCAATATACAAACACAGGTGGGTATGGGCTGCAAAAATACATAGGCTATCCCTAACTTTTATATGGAAAATAATTCATACAGACATAGCCAGAAGACTCCAAAATTATTGGAGGGACGGCTAGACCTATGATATTAATATGTATGTAAATATATATAATACAATAAAAACAATGTGGCATTGCTGCATGAAATAGAGATGGATCCATGGTATAGAATATAAAGTCCAGAAACAAACCTAAATATCTATGGGAATTTAGTATATGATAAAAATGGCATTTTAAAATAGTGTAGAAATTAGGGACCAGTTAACGAATGATGTTGAAACAACAGCAAAGCCTTCTAAAGATTAATGTAATAAAATTGTACTCACACCCCATACTGCTTACCAGAAAAAAATTTCAAATATATCAAAAATTTATATATAAAAAAGTAAAATCATAAAAGTACTAGAAGAAAACAGGTTTCTTAATAAACTTAGAATGGATTAAAAATCTCTAAGTTATAAAAGAAAAATGATATATTTGACCACATAAAATAAAAAACTTCTACATGATGAAAAAAAAAGGAAAAAACATGTAAACAAAGTCAAAATAAATGACAAACTGGGAAAAACTGTTTGCAACTCATAGACAAAGGGCTTATCTAACACAGAAATGTTTGTAATGGATATAGAAATGACTAACATTGCAATAGAAAAACAGGCAAAAGATATGAAAAAACAGTTAATAGAAAAGGAACTACAGCTGTCCCTAAAACTCATTAAAATATTCCTAACATTGATCATATTAAGAGAATGGAGATTTAAGACTACATTTTCACCTATCAGATTGATAAATATCTAAAAGTTTGATAATGCTCTCTCGTTTTGAGTTTATGAACATTCTCATGCATTACTCTTGGGAGTTTAAATTGGTCCTATCTTTTAGAGAGCAATTTGGCAGTATGTTTCAATATTACAAATACATAGATACTTTGACCAAGGAATTGCACTTCTGGAGATCTATCCCATAGATATATTTTCACATTATGAAATGATGTTCAAGGTTAATCCTTATAAGAATAATATTGGTAATAATCCAAATGTACATCAGTAGGAGATTGGTTCAATAGGAATACAGTGCAGGTAGTAATAACTATAGAAAACTCTCCAAGGTATAGCGTAAAATGAAAAAAAAAAAGACGAGACAATAATTTTGTGTATGGTTAAAGGCTTTTATGTAAAAAGTAGAAAAAATTAATAATCTATATTTAAAATTTTACCTAAAATAGTTCTGGTATGATAGATGAAAAACAATAACAATTATGTACCTACTGGTACATTCCTTTTATAAGAAACATATCTAAGAATTAAAAACAAAGACCGTTTGGGCCGAGCGCGGTGGCTCACGCCTGTAATCCTAGCACTCTGGGAGGCCGAGGCGGGCGGATTGTTTGAGCTCAGGAGTTCGACCTGAGCAAGAGCGAGACCCCGCCTCTACTAAAATTAGAAAGAAATTAATTGGCCAACTAAAAATATATATAGAAAAAATTAGCCGGGCATGGTGGCGCATGCCTGTAGTCCCAGCTACTCGGGAGGCTGAGGCAGAAGGATCACTTGAGCCCAGGAGTTTGAGGTTGCTGTGAGCTAGGCTGACACCACGGCACTCACTCTAGCCCAGGCAAAAGAGTGAGACTCTGTCTCAAAAAAAACAAAAAAAAACAAAAAAAAGACCGTTTGGACATACAAAGACATAATATACATACAAGGGCTGCCTGGAAAGTATCCAGCCATTATTAATATAATGAGAATGGCTTCATGTCTGGATACTTTCTGGACAGCCCTCATAAGTCAGTCATTGCTTTATGTGTGTATGTGTGTGTGTATGTGTGTGCACATAATGCAAATACTAACCAGAGAGAGCTTAGATAGCAAATAAAATAGACTGTAAGACAGAAAAGTATCATTAGGATGTCATTAGGGATGGAGAAAATCACTGCATAAAAATAAAAATATTCAACTCATCAGAACATAAATATTCTAAAGACAAATGAATTTATCCTGAAAATACAAAAAAAGAGATTTGAACAAATTTACCAATGTAGTGGGAGATTTCAACACAATTCCTTAATTACAAATTGGTAAAATTAAAAAGGTATAAATAATTTGTACATCACCATTGATAATCCTGATTTAAAGTAGATATATAGGTTAGTATTCAATTGAGAATATATTTTCTTCCAAATAAAAAATGGAACACTTTTAAAATGCATTTAATGTCACTATCAGTGGATTCACTACTGGTAGAACTACTATTCCACTACACAGGTCTCAATAAAATAATTTCTTGTAGAATATATTTAGTGTATACAATGCAATTAAATTGGAAGACAAAAGCAAAAAGAAATAAAATCTCCATGTGTATGCAAATTAAAAACGCAATTCCAAGTAACTCACAGAACATAGAAAAACTCAAATGGAAAATACATGGAATTGAATGGGCTTGTCCATTAATTTTTTTAAATTGTGGCAACCTTTTTGTTTTGTTTGTTTGGGGGTTTTTCTTTGTCTTTTAATTTTGAATGCAATGGTAAATTGTATTCAGAATAAGAACACTAGAATTTCTGCTTAGTACCTATGAAAAATATAAGTTGTATTATGATCTTAAATATTATAACAGAAATGATTGAACAATAATTCATACAGCTTAGGAAATCAGAAATATCTAAATAACTTGATAACTTTTAGTAATATTTAAATTTATTTTAGAAAGTAAGCAAATGGTGAAAGTCAAGGTTGTAGGACTCAGTACTGCATAGAGATTTTAAAGATAAAATCTAATTGTTTTACAGGTAAGGAAAATTAAAGCTGAGGGGAGATGTCTTCTCCAATCTTCCATAGATAGTTGATGTCAAAGCTAGGATTCTAGCCAAGATCTTCTGACAACAGTACGTCATGGACTCAGATAGACATGGGTTCAAGTCTTGTCTCTGTAACTTATCTGACTGAGGCTCAGTTTTCATATCTGGAAAAAAAAAGGAGTTAATCTTACTTCCAAGTTTGTACAATTTATAAAATTATAAGAAGTATTACATGTGAGCAAAGAATGCTCATTGTTTACCAGATAATAACCTTTCCATGAAACAAGACTGCCTCTGAGAAACTTGCTTCCATAATTTAAAAATAAAATGATGCTATGTTCATCTGTTTTTTAAATGGATTTGTGTATAAGTTATATTTTACATAAACACTTCTTCACAGATATGCTGGAAATTTTGTAATATCTATTTGTGGATGAAAATAAAACACTAAAAGAATATTCTAGGACAGAGATTTATAGAGTATTACACATAATTATCTCTGATTATCAGTTGACATTCAGAACTATTTTTTTCACTACTGTGTCTATTTCTAATATTTTGCTTGAATCAACACTTTTGTGTACGCGGCCACCAAGAGCATTGAACATGCATAGCAGGTAATATTTTCAGGGAGGTTCAGCTTTGCCAGCAGCCAAGTTCCTCAGCTTATTTTCTAAAACCCACGGGATTTAGTTAGGAGAGCTCTTCCAGAGAGGAGTGGGCAGCTTCAACGTCCATCACGATTGAAGCTGGAGGATAATTTCTCCCATTCTGGGAAATAGAGACTACAAATTGGCAGGCAAGATCTCACAAAATTGTTAGGTCAATCCCGTGAAAATGCCTCTGCCACTAATGTACTGTCTCTGATTGTTCAGTCTGCACCCAGATTGCTCACGGAATTTCTTAAAAATGCATGGGCCTTAGGTCTACCCTGACCAGCTGATTGCATATTCCAGGTGGAAGCCTCAGATCTTCATATTCTAAAAGCTCAATTTAGGCTCTGATGGGTACCAAAGATTAGCAACTAAACCGTAGGTCATCTTCTTTCTAAATCACAGCACTGATGATGCCACTGCCCTGTTCAAACCTCTTCAATGGCTCCCTACTGCCTCAGGAGTTAGGAACTGACTGCTTAGGTTGTCATCCACATTCTACGATATCATCTAAAATCTGATTCCCTGTCTCATATCCCACGTTCTTGTGACATAAACCCAAGGCTATAAACTGAACATGTTCTAATCGTTTCAAATGCCTGTGTGTCAATCAGCTGCAACAGCAGCAGCTGGGGAGCTTGTTAAACGGCTGATCCCTGCGGGATCTACAGGAAACAGTCCTTTTAATCAGCAACTGAGGCGAGCCTGGTCTCCCATTCCCCCTCCAGTGGAGTTTGGTCTTGCTGCTGCCTCCCCTGCTGCCCCTTCCATCCCACCTGTCAGACTCCGGACAGCCCCGACGGCTCATATTTAGCATCTTCTGTCTTATTTAGTGTCTTTTGTGCTCTCTCTGCTAATAAATTCCTGAGGAATTTTTGTCTTTCTCATTTTTATATTCTCCTTAGTGCTTAATGCAGTGCCTTCTTAGAAGGTAAAGAATCAGGACTTATCTTTCGAATTGAAATAAATACAAAAATGGGATGGAGCTGGGGCCGGATAGAGGACATGACGGTGCAAAAATGGGGGAGGAGGCAGGGAAGGCGGCAGGGCTAGGTCTGCTCTGGAAACTTCTGGCCAGTAATCCAGAAAACCGGGAAACATACACGGAATGTAAATGCAGAGAAAATAACTTTATGTATAGAGTCTGCACACAAAGTAAGAAGTCCAGACCCCAACAGTGCTTATCTCTGGGACTATGGGTGCTTTTATTTTTCCAGCTATGATTTTTTAATATATATTTTCTAAGTTTTCTTCAACAAACATTTATTTTTACAGTCCTATAAACAGTTGTGTGGGTTTTTTTAAATTAATCTTTGGATATATTTCAATTTTGCCCCAGAATTACTCTTTAAATTAGGAAAGAATTACCTATGTCAGTGTATGTCAGTTCATTTTAACATTCAGTCAGCAAACATTTACAAAACAACGTCAGTTGCCAGGAACTTTGCGAGAGCCTGAGAATACCAAGACGGAAAACACATGGTCCCTGTTCTCAGGGAACTGACAGGCTGGAGGAACAGCAGAGCAGTTCAGTGTGGTGTGATAAGCGCAGTGACAGAGAAATGTAGGGTATATGAGGAACCACCTGGCTATGCCGCCTACCCCCAACCTCATGGTTGGAGGCTTCTTGGATGAAGCCAAGGACCTCAGCAGTTGAAGGACAAAGGGGAGTTAGTCAGTTGTAGAGGAGAAAAAAATATCTTTCTCTACCTACCCCAGGTTGATGGCTGAGGCCCCTACAACAAAAGATAGATTGATGAGAGAAAAGCATACAAATTTATTTAATATAATATGCTTTACATGACAACAAAGCCTTCGTAAGGAAATGAAGACTCAAAGAAATGGGTAAACCTGGACATTTTGATGCTAAGTTTAGTGAAGAGCGGGCAATCATGGAGAAATACGTAGGGTGAAAGAGTATGATTTAATGGTAATAAACTGGGGGAAACTTAGGAAGGCCTACAGGTCCCTTCTTCTTCAGAAATAAGGATGCTCCTTTCTTCTAGAAATAGGGAGGGTACCTCTTCCGTGAGGATCTTATGACCTGCTTCAGGGAGGAAGGGCAGAGGAAGGTCAGAGAGATCTTCTTGCTTTTGCAGGTTTTTCAAATTCCTTCAACTTAAAATATTTTTGGATAGCATGTCCTGAACCCCATCACAGCCCTGGAAGAAAGGGGTAGGAATTCCTGGTAAATGAAACAGCATAAGGGATGAAGGCAGAATGCAGCATTCAAGCTCTGGGAGTGCTTTTTTTTATTCAGGAGGGTTTGGGGGCAGGAGTTTGAGCAATGAGGCAGCAGCACGCAGGTGTCAGCCCCGGAGACACCTATCAGTCATGGATGGAGGCTGAAAACAATTTTTTTCTATTTTTGTTTCAAAATTTCATTTCACTGTTTACGGTGATCTGGTATTTAAACGAGCCCAAGATATTTACACCACAAATCTCCTGCATAAAGTTTTTCTTCTGTAGTTGAAAAGTGAGAGGGAAACTAAATTATTTCTGAACTTGATTGATCATCACCTGCATGTTCTTGAAAAATTGCAGATTCCCTGCCCCATGGCAGATAGGATTTTAAAATGCTCCTCAGGTAATTCTAATATGTCTTGTTTTGGAACTACTATTTTAGATTCTCTGTTGTTCTCAATCCTTTCTGCCATTAGAATTGCTTGAAGAACTTCTTAAACCTACAAAGGTCCAGGCAGGCTCCACCTCCAAGGGTTCCAGTTCTTTGATCTGAGATAGGGCCCCGACATCCGTATTAGAAAAAAATTCCCAGGTGCCTTAGCTATGACTCAATGTAGTCATAACGAAGGACTACTATTGAGTCTTTATTATTTTTCCAAATAAGAAGCAGTTGAAGCCGATACTTAGAGAAGGAAGAACCTTGTAGGAAGAAGGGAGACGAGGAGAGAAGGGTATAAAATAAGCCGACAGGTGAGCGGGCAGGATGGGTTCCAGCTCCAGAATCAGACACCCAGGGTTTGAACTCAGTTATGATACAATGATCAAACCACTTAGTCTTCCTGAGCCTCATTTTCCTCATCTGTAAAGAAGGTTGATGGTATGGCTGAGGTGTTAAAATACAGGTGAAGTTCTTAAAATCATGCATGTTAAATGTTAGTTATTAATATTCAGAAACCATTTTAAGCAGGAGGAAGTATTAAGTGTTGCCGAAAGGTTAAATGAAAATAGGTCTAAATTTTCCAAAGATATTAGCAGCATGCAAATCAGTCGTCTCAGTGAGAGCAGTTGAGGTACAGTCATAGGGAAGAAATCCAGCATTAATTCTGAGCTCTCTTTCTATTTCATTTAGAGCTTCAGAAACTACAAATTTGAACTATGTGATTTTACTGTCTGGTAGAAAGCTCTTCACATTAATTTAATATTCTCCTCATTTTTATTAAGAACTAACAAATGAAATAACTATATGAAGAGCATTTAACATTGCACTCTCCATTTTCAAGAAGAGCCAGTATTTAAAAATGCTTATATGTGTAAGAACTGTGCATTTTTGTAAAGCTGCTATCAAGGCCATCACTATTAAGTTGTATAATGACCCTTAATTCTTTTTTTCCTTAGAGCTCCGAGCCAGGATTTTTCTTTCTGTGGAGATGCACACCATGCCCCCAGCAGCCATACAGGCCGATGCAGGCATTAGTTAGTACTTGATCTTAACCCTTCATCCAGACCAGTAGGTCTGCTCCTGGTCTTGCCTCCTCCCTGCGGCAGATCTTCATTTAGATTCCATTCTTCTCCTCTGTTTCTCAGACTTGGGATATGCATTTTCTTCTGGCTTCCCAGGCCGCCAAGTCAAAGCAAAAGCTTCAGCTTCAATTTGCTCCATGTCCCAGCCTGGGCAGCTGAGATCCCAACACCCACTTGTGCCTCCCAGACTGCGATTGTGATCAAGCCAAGAAACCTGCCTAGTAGGTGCCATTTCCCAAAACACGAAATTGACAATGGCCCAAACGACTAAAATTAAGGAAATGATCAAAAGCAAAATAAAACAAAAATGAAAAATAAAAATGCTAGTTTTGTCATACTAAAAAGAAATGTATGGCAAGTATTTTGATACCTACAGAATATACATATGGAGCAGCATTACATTAAAAAATGGCTCAATTTAACATACACACAAGTGATTATTTATATGTAGAATGGAGTTTACTTACATTGGAAAAATAGGAAGATAATTTAGAAAGACATAAAAAGTTACAGTTAAATGTTTGTCAGATTTCCTTACTCTGCAAAAATGGCTTAACTGAAAGGAGATCAAGCTGGAAACTGCTTAACTTGTTTATGTTAAATCAGTCTTCCTAAGACTATCTTACTAATGAAATCCATTTATCCATCAAATCTTTCACCAAAAGATCAATTGCTTTTTAAGATATGCAATGAATAAGCATTGGTTTCATCTCTTAAATCAGTTTCACACTTCTAAATAAATGGCATTTTGATTTCTCCTATTTGTTAATCAGAGCTATAAAAATCAGATCTCAGCAGGCTGAAAGTAAATTTTGATTTAGGAATTCAAAGAGAGGTACTCTATCTCAATGAAACACAGAGTTGGCTGTGGTATAAAATTGAACATCAGACTTGGAAAATAAGTTTTAAAGGAATTATAAACCACTCTGCATTGCTATGTATGCTTATACTAAATAAAAAAGCAAATAAGTGGATCCTAATTGTCATTTTCCATTTAACTAAAAATAAAAACACGTTGACTTGCCTCGAAAATTCAACCGGATGGTATTTGCTATGTATTTACCTTAAGGGTCAACCTTAATACTTCATCTCACTTGGGGGCATGACTTGGGCATGACTGCCTATGCCCTGCAGGAGGGCCCTGACTCAGAGGCCTCATCCTGGGCTTAGTACCCTATATCCATTCCAGAACATGTTCATTCTATCTTCTGAGCCTACCATAGGCCTTTACCCAGTGACCCAGTTTGTGCCCTTTGAACTCAGTGAGTCTTTGGAACTGTCTCCTCAGTTCCTTACCTCTGCTTTTCAGCTCCTGGCATCTGCAGGTAAAGTCCTCTGTTCTCTAAGTTGGGGTGTTTGATATTTAATCCCCAACTGGGTGAACAAGGGGGCCTTCCATTCTTATTCTTACACACATACACACACACACAGAGGCACGTGTGTGTTCATGTAATAAAGGGATTATCAAAAATATCCTGTCATGACAAATCCTTAAAATCCAGCCTCCTTTCCAATATTTACTCACTCCCCTCTTCCCTTTTACTTAATTTCTCCTTCTTTCTTCCTTTAGGTTCTTACTCATCAATTAGCTGTTCTCTCTTCTATCTTCAATATTTTCTTCTTTACCGCCTTTTTATTTTATCACCACTACCTCATTGTTTTCATTATTTCCACCTACAAGACCTAAATCATAATATTGCCTTCAATTCCTCCCTCTAACAGCTCCTCACGTCCACACAACTGCCATGGCCATGTCACCTCACACCGTGGAGCGGAAACTCTCTCTTTCCATTCACAGCATGGAAGTCCTGAAGGGAACTCAAATTCAGCTTTCTCAAAGTGAATTTATTTTCCCTTCAAATTAAGACTGCTAGACTATAAATTTCAGTTTATAATTTTGCCTGAATCTTCTATGAAAAAAAAAAAAGGAATCAGATTTGGCTTCTCCGCTACACTATCAGATACCACTTGATTGTAGACTCTAAATCTAAAATGCCATTCATATTTTTGCTTTCTCCTCCATTTTCTCCTTATACTTATTAAAAGAAAAGCTTTAGACAAATTAAATTAAACAGAGTTTAACTGAGCAAAGGAGTGTTGGTGAATTGGGAAGCCCCCTGAACCAGAAGAGGTTTAGAGAACTCCTCTCCACAACATGGGTAGGCTGCATTTATGGACACAAAATGGAAAAAGGCTACAGAAACGGCTGGATTGGTTACAACTCTGTGTTTGCTTTACCCGGATGTAGTCTGATCATTTGGCAGCCTGTGATTATCTGAAGCTTGGCTGCTGTGATTGAGATTTGTTACAAAAGTATACTCCTAAATTAGGCTTTCAGTTAGTGTAAACTATACTAAATTGGGTTGCAGTTCCATTAAATAGGGACTCAAGGTACAGAAACATCCTCAGGCCAAATCTACTGCAACATACTTGTCATCACTTCCCTAACACTACACTTGACAACCCTGGTGAGACCACTGCTCTGCAGGACACAGCTGGACCTCAACAATAACTGCCACGTGAGAGACACACCACTCTCCCCCGTCTGCTTTCCCGCTGTGTGTAGCCCAGACCTTTCCTTTGTTCCGAACTGCACAGCTAAGCCACGGTGGTAACTTTTAGTGAGGCTTCAGCGAGAGGTCAGAATAACGAAAGCAGAGTCTTTTCATCCACTGGACACTGGGAACAGTTCCTAAGGTGTTTCCAGGTCCACCAGACATGTTCAAGATGTGAAAAACACAATAGTGTCTGGCTGTATGGCTACAGTAAGACGATTTCAAGGTATTTCCCAAATTGGATTATTTTAATGAACAACTAAACAACCCTGTTAACTGGGCAGCAAAAACCTCCACAAACTGTGAGTACTGCATAAAACCATATGACTCTGATTTACTTAGAGAAATGGGGTCTTACTTGTACACTTACGGAGCAATATTCTAAAAGAGAGAGTGCTATATTAACCCTTTGAAAGCTGGGCATTGATCTACCTTTAAAGAGTTTTTAGATTTTACTTTTTTGGCACTGCTGAAAAGGCTATAGGCATTTTCAAAGGGGGAAAAATTGTATTGACATCATTATCACATTGATTAAAAAATGCTCTGTCAATGGAAAGCCTTTAAGCGATTCTCCTTCACTGATGCTCATAACAGATTAAAAGGCTACATTAAATTTTATTAATTTTGTGCCCTTAGGCCCATTTAAGGGGAGTACCCCCAAATTTAGCTCTGACAGTATTGTATTCCTTCTGAGGCACTTGTGCCTAGTTTCTGGGGCATAAGAACAAGTCAAACAATTTTTAGCATTAGAACAACCTAGGAAGTTGGGCTAATCTCTCCCAGAGTTGCTAGAAGTTTCCAGATATTACTTCATAGAAAACTGCCTTAAAAATGTGACCAATATGAACACCCTGAAGCAGGTTTTTTTTTTCTTTTGATAAATCCAAGAAGCTTCTATCATAATGGAGATTTCGTGCAAACACAAGAGGTCAGATGTCTGCCATGAGGGTTTCTTGGTAGAGCGGGCCATTTAAGCCATTCCTAAAGAGAAAAATAACAAGATCAGGAAATGCCTCGGGGCAAATACTACTTGTCAAGCCTCATTATCACCACAGGAAGGAGTCACATTTTTAGAATTTT
Source organism: Propithecus coquereli (assembly GCF_000956105.1). Taxonomy (NCBI): domain Eukaryota; kingdom Metazoa; phylum Chordata; class Mammalia; order Primates; family Indriidae; genus Propithecus; species Propithecus coquereli. The sequence continues at coordinate 5,544,820 of NW_012150618.1, read as the reverse complement.
CCTCTATAATTGAAACTCTTGTCTTTCAACTGAAGACAAGATATTTCAAGCTATGATAATTATAACAGTCAGGGGAACAGCCTTTTTACCCTAGTGTAAGTGTCTTCCAGTTTTTATCAAGTGCAGCTACTGCACTGCTTGATTTGGATACTGAGCATTGGGAAACTGGTATTTTAATACAGCTACATGGAAAGCATTGGCCATATGGCAGCCTACTCTCAACATTTTTCTTTTCTCTTCTTAAAAACTTTCATTATTTCATTAGTGTTTTATATATTAATTATAGAAAGCAATAGAGTATAGAACTAAGCAAAAAGAAAATATCACCTATGAAAACATTATCCTGTTATCCTGGCTAATATTTTGCTACATAATGTTTTAGTATAAAGTATTCTAATCTTTGTTTATGCAAATAAGTGCATGTAAATTTGCATTAAATATTTTAAGATAAGGGCATATTATCTATTTATCTATATATCTATGTCTATATAAACATTTTTTAGTAATATATTGTAACCAGCTTTTCATGTCAAAAATGTAATCTGACATTAAAATTCTTAATGATTACACAATATTTCAAATTATGTTACCTTATAAATCATTTGACCAATTCCCTTTGGTTTAATATTTTGGTTAGGTATCAGTTAATATAGACTGGGTCATGCTGTGATTACAAATAACCACTAAATTGCTTTAAACAACAAGGTTTATTTCTTGTCATGCTACATGTCCACTGTGGCTTGACCAGGGGCTCAGAGTGCTCCATGTTGACTGAATTCCAAGACCCAAGCCAACACGACAGCCACCAGTGGTTTCGCCTTGCTATGAGAGAGGTAGAAAGAGCGCTATAGGATGTTGCATGGGCAAAGAACGTTATGCTCCTCACATCTGATTGGCCAGGATCACATCTGATTGTCACATGGCCCCAATCAGGCACAAGAAGACAAAGGAGAAATATCCTATCATGTTTCCAAAACTGAGATAAAATTATATTCAATTATTGAAAAATACATTACAAAAAATGAGGAACTGGAATAAGAGTTGCAGCATTTACGATAGCACATTAAAATGCAAAACCTCAAGTCCAGAAATGCTTTGAACCTGGTCCAGGGGCAATCAGCATTGAGTGGTTGTGTGAGAACTCACATACATAATGTGGCTGGGGCTGAGGGAAGTAGATTCAGTCATGGCGCAGTCTGGGGAAGAAGAACTAGATCAAGCCCTATCTACGTTTCCCTTTAAAATTCTTTTTCTCATACACTCAAATTCTCTCATTGCTCCAATTCTTTTAGAAACTATTATCACCAGAGAAAATTACTTAATTTATAAATCATAGCCTGAGCTTTGTTTCTTGAGTATTAAATCAGCCCTCAACCTCTGGGTGCATAATTTCCAACTTTTTGATTACATTTAATTACGGCAATAAAAATACTCTTTCTTTAGGGTTTTAAATTTAGCATATTTTCCTTCCATTTGAAAAATTTTTTTTCAGAGGCAGATTGATAAAAAATTAATATTTATCAAAAAGCCTCAAACTGAGCTGTCTTAGCCTGAAAAATGTTTATTAAAATAAATATATAACTTCAGACATTAATTCATATTTATATACATACATATATATTATGCATGTGCTTGTGTGCAGGTTTGGTTGCCCCTGCCCTGTGAAGCTGAGCGTTGGTTAACAAAAGGTGGTTTATTCAAGTACCAGCAGCCTGAGGAGATGGTGGACTATTGTCTCAAAGGCCATCTCATCTTTCTCTGCTTACTGAGCTACTTATAAAGGGAAGGGGTAAAGGGGGTTTGTGGCAGAAAGCAAGCTTTGTGCAAGTCATCACGAGTTGCTGGATGGTTATCTGCAAACAGTAGGTCGTCTGGTGGATCCTGTTACCCGCAGTTGGTGTTTGGCCTATTCTAGACTCTTGATCTGTTTTTCCTCAAGATCATTTTCTAATCTTGTGCCTGGCAGCTATGTAAGCAAGCAGCAGGTTAATTCTAAACTTTTAAGACAGAACAAGCCGAAAGCATACTGCAGGCAAAATGGCTTCCCATTAGCCAACCTAACGTTACAGTCTGAATGGCCCCTGGGGTGCGCATACACTCTGAGCGCTCCAAGACAGCTGCAATTTGTTTGTTGAGTTTAAGACTTTAAGTTCTCTATTCTGTCCTCGGTAAATTATTGACTTTTTTTTTCTCATTCTAGGAAATGTTTTTACTTTTACTTTTAACTTTTTTATTTTCAAATTTTCCCATGTGGAATTTTAGACTTTAACTCATACCTTGTTTATTATCAACTCTCTAGTTCAGTGTTGAATATTTTTACTAATGCAAAATTAATATATTTAAGTTCAAATGTGGGCCTTTATCATCATTCAGATGTTTATATATATATACTGTATATACACATATATAATGTACATATACTATATATATATATATATAATTTTTTAATCATTATAAAGGCAGTTTGGAAAGCACAAGAAACACTATAAAAGAAAAATATTGTCCATGGTACCATTAGCAGAAAAAATGCAGTTAACATTTGGCATGGATTTTCCAGTACTTAAATTTTTAACTTGAGGTCCCATCATCAATTAAAATGTTATATCATTCATTTTAAGGACATTTTCCTGTATGATAAGCATTTTTGTAAATATAATTTGAATGATGGTATAATATTTCATTATATAATCATGTCAAATTATTAATAGTTTCCCTAATGTTAAGTATTTTGGATATTTTTTAGATTTAAATTATATAACAATTATTTTTAAAAAATTAACACTCTTGTGCATACATCTTTGGACACCTTTACAATTATTTCCTGATAAAGAGTCCCAAATATGTAAAACAGAGGATATACATATTTTTAAGGCTCTTGATGCTTATTTACAGATTATTTTCTAGAGAGATCGCACCAATAGATGAAAGTGCCTATTTCACTCTACCTGGACAACATTGTATGTTGTTTTTTCTTAAATTATGCAAATGAGATTAATAAATAATGAAACAAGTGGTTTTAATTTCCAGTTCTTTGATTATTAGTGAAATTAGTCTATTGTCATATGCTTTTAAGTAATTTGTATTTAATCTTTCATATATTGCCTAGCTCCTTTGTTCATAGCAATGGACACTAATATTCTATTATTTTTTCCTTTTAAGTTTTGTGTGAGTACTTTACATGTGAATAATGCTAACCAGGTGTCATAATGGTGGCAAACCTATTTTTCTGGATCGTTGATTTTTTTTTAAGTTTGTTTTAAAAAAGGCATTCAGGCGACCACCTCTCCCCAGAGGGAAGATGTCGATCCCTTGCAGTTAGGCTGCGCCCATTGGCGCTGCACTGGGGCTGCTCCGCGGCTTCTTCCCAGAGCAAAGGTGACCTCGGCCTGCTGGAGACCTCAAGGGCTCTCCTGGCTCCTGAACCTGGAGCCTGCGGAGGAGCAAGAAGGAAGCTGATGGCCGCTTCTCCAAGGTTAATGTGGACAGGGATGGGAGGGTCAGTGGCAAGGAGATACAGCAGGGAATCAGGAGAAGGTCGCCAAGTTCCAGGGGGCCGTCAAGGAGACAAGATACATTTCCGTGCCGCTGACCCTGAAGGCGATGTGTGGGGTAAGTATTAATATAAGGCGAAGTTTTTCTAAAAATCGATGAGGAAATGCTGGAAGTCCTCAAGAACCTCAAAAAGCCTGGCATCAGGTGGGCACCAACCCCCACTCCTCTGCAAAGCCACCTGTCCCATTTTCAGTGGCCTCTGGGGAGTGTTCACCCACTCCTAGAACCTGCATTCCTTCCTGTTGCTTGGTAATGTCACAACCTTGTATTAAAGATCTGCTTTGACAGAGGTTGGGGGAGGTGGGGGGCCTGGGGTTGTGGGGAAGGTGCAGGATGGGGGTTTGGGGGAATTCAGTTTGGACATTTCCTATTGACATGTTTTGAATTTACTAAAAGTGGCTTCTGCTGGTTGTCCTTTTTTTTTTTTTTTCCATTTTGTAATATCCATTAAATTCCTTTTAATAGGTCCCAATTCCTTGCTGAAATTTTCCGTATTTTCATTCAATTAACCATCACTTTCTATATATTACTTAGCATATTTGTAGTGTGTTTAAGTTCTTATCTGCTATTTAAGATTACTTGGAAGGCCTTGGCTTAGTAATTAATTGATCAAACAAAAAGAATTAGGGAAATTATAGAAGATTTGAACAGTGCAATCAACCAATATGACCCAATTAACAGAACACTATATCCAACAACTAGAGAATTCTTTTCAAGGGCACATGAAACATTCATCAAAGTAGACCATAGGATGAACCACGAAAAAGTCCCAATAAATGTAAGAAGATTTAAATCATATAGAGTATGTTCTCTTATCACAATATTAAATTAGGAAACCAAGAACAAGAAAATATCTACAGGAAATGATGAACTAGTAAAAAGACAAAGAATATAAAATAGCAAGAAAGTTAGAAGTTGGTTCTTTAAATCATTTGGTGAAATTGATAAATACTTTTCAAAATCATCCCAAAACAGAGAAAAAACAAAAATTACCAATCACCAAGAATTATCACTATAGATTCTGTGGATATTAAAAGGACAAGAGGATAGAGTAAACCTTATGAAAATAAATTCAACAAATTAGATGAAAGAGGAAAATTCCTTGAAAAACACAAATCAACACAGTTACAATAAGAAGTAGAAAGATGAAGGTTCTAACCAGATTGCTTTGCTTTCTATCAAACATTTAAGGTAGAAATTATATCAGTACTACATAAATTTCAGAAAACAGAAGACAATATTTTCCAACTTAATTTATGAGGCCAATATACCAAAATTATGATAACAAAATTTAAGAGATAACAAGAAAAGACAATTCTTTAGGAACATGCTTAACAAATAATAGCTATTTAATCAAATACAGCAATACTGTAGTAGAGTAGAGCACCATGACCAAGTGGGGATTGTGCCAGCATTGTCAGACTTGCTTTACATTTGAAACTTAATCAATCCTTATTAGAATGAAGGAGAAAAAACCCCACATGATCATAAATACAAAAAAATGCATGTTGGGCAAAAATCTACATCCATTTCAATACTCGTTTCATGTTCAAAACTCTCAGATAATGAGGAAGTGAGGGGAAGTTCCCCAATCTGATAAAGGGCCTCTGTCAAAAAACTGCAACTAACATCATACTTGCTAGTAATACATTAAATCTTTTCCCCTAAGATTAGAAATAAGGATAAGATGTTCACATTTACACTTCTTTTCAACCTTTGCTAGAGATCCTATAACTGTAAGACACAAGTCCCCCCACCAAATAATCCTTTACACAAACATTAAAATAAGAAAGATTGATGATATCAAATGTTGATAAGAATATGGAGTAAGTGAGACTCTCACATATTGCTGGTAGTAATGTAAAATAATGCAACTTATTTGGAGAATTGTTTGGCAGTTTCTTTAAAATTTAAATATATGTCTACCCATGACCCTACAATTCCACTCCCAGGTGCTTATCCAAGAGAAAAAAAACGTGTCCACATAAAGACTTGCACATGAATGTTCACAGCTGATTTAGTCACAATAGCAAAACAGTTTGTATGCCCATCAGGAGAAGGTGGGATAAGCAAATTGCTGTATATTCATGGAACACTATAGTACTCAACAATAAAAAGGAATGAACTAACGACACACATAGCAACATGGAGAATTTTCAAAAACGTTTTGAACAAGAAAGGTAGACACAAAAGAATACATACTGCATGTTTCCATTTTTATAATATCTAAGAAAAGGTAAGACTTATCTATGGATATAAAAGTCAGAAAGTGAATGGCTCTGTTGAGGTGGAATGGACTGAAAAACAGAATGAGGGAAATTCCTAGAATGATCACATGCTCTGGATCCTGTTTTGGTTTGCTGGTTACACAAGTACATATAATTACCAAAACTGAACTGAACACTTAAGATTTGTGTATTTTACTGTATATAAATTATATCCCAATTAAAAAAATTAAAAGAGATATCAAATCCCTTATTCAAAGAGAAATTTTTCCATAAACACTGAATCTATCTACAAATATCTACATTTGTTAGACTTTCCTCAATACTCTCTTTCCACTATATCGTGTTCACTGGGATTGTGTCCAAAAGAAATAACACCCATCAGTTCAGCAGAATGCATCATGACAGAACAGCATAAGTCCATGTATTTGGATGCCAAAAATATTAAAATACATTTTTCTTCATTTGTAAAATAGTTTATAAATATGCTAGTAAACTGCTCTAGTTACTGGTTTTCATCTCATCTGGAGAGATTTTATCTATGTACATCATATCTTTTTTTTCAGTTATAAAATATATTTCCTCCTGGATAAGAACACATTCATCAAATTGGAGGAAAATATCATACAGATATTTGGTCAGAAGAAAATTCCAATTCCTTTAAAATAGTCCACTAGAGTAGGTTTTTTGCTAAAATTGTTTTATACTATATAAAATATGGTGTGATGATATTAGACACAATTAAATAGCAGTTATACATTACAAAAGGTGGCAAACAAAGTAAATCAGTGATGTCTCTTCCTTTGTGCCTGCCCTGGTGGGTTACGTATTTCAGAATAAGAGTTGCTTGAGTTTGAACCTAGGAGAGAATGGAAACTCTGAGAAATACAACTTTCTTATCAGATTTTCTTTGTTCCAGTTTAGGAGGTCACTATTTCTAGACAGCCATTCTTCTAAAAGGGTACATTTTTTAAGCATAAGTATTTGACTAGAGCTGGAATTTGGAGGCTGTCTGCCAAGAGGACTCAGTTTCTTTGGCAAGGAGAGTGTCTTAGAACTCCTTTCAGAGAAAAACCACTGGGAAATAGATGTGCCTGTGTGAGAGTTTTACAATCATAGTTAAAAACAAAGCTGCCTCTAGACATTCCCACTTACGAAATATTTCTATGAGCTATTTGTTGATAATAATAGGGGAAAAATGAAATGGGAGGTTGAAGAAAGGGTAAGATGATAAAATGTAAGTGCTTTTTGAATCGCTGTCTTGCAAGTGATAAAGTTGAAGTAAAGCGAACCTTGGAACTTCATTTCTAATTCTTTTGTGTGGTTAAAAGCAAGAACAAATGAAGTCAGGTAAAGAATGTCTTGCTTTATTCTGATGTACTCTGGCATAAAATCATAAGTAAAAATACAGCAATATGACATCAGGTGGTGGTGTAGAAATAAAGTTACATGCATTTACCTCTGTGTATGGTGAATAAGAAGGCACAAAAGAGAAATTCTTTCTTGGCTATTCCAAATAAAGCATAAGAAGTAAATGATACTGAAAGCTATTTGTTTCTTCTTTTAAAATGTTTTTATCGTTTTTTAAATGAAAAAGACATATGTGTTGTAATTAATGCAACAATACAAACATGCACAGATAATAATTGATACATTCCTTATACCTCGAAGGTAACCAAGGTTAGCCTGGTGTCTTAAGTCAAATTGTCCCAGAAGCAGACCCCAAGACAATGTTTTAGGTGGAAGGGATTTTACGAAGATTCGCTTCCAAGAGAAACCAGTAACAGAATGGAAGGAAAAAGACAGAAATGGAGAAGAAGCCGGCAAGGGTGTCATTTCAGGGGAAATCTCTCAGAAAGCTCTGGAGTGTAAGTTATGCCATGTGTGTCTTCCTGGAGGCAAAAACTTTGTACTCAGCCCAGTATAAAAGTCATTATTCCAAGGTATTTCCAGCTTTCATACCAATGAGTTAGCTCCAGTGTCTAAAGCAATTTCCTCAATGTCACAGGGGAATCTCAGCAGCAAAGCTTGCTGAAGGTGGGATGGGCACACAAAGCTGCTGAAGGATCCAGGGCATCTAGGTGGGAACCAGCATTGCCTGCTGCACCTGGGATATATTATTCTTCCACGTCTTTCTCCTTGCCCATACAATCATATGTATATATGCACATGTATGTGTGTGTATGCACACACACACAAGTATATACTTGCATATATGTAACATGTGTATACATATATGTGCTTTTGTTATTAAGAATTGGAATGATATAATACATTATTTAGTATTCCTCAATCTGCTTTTCTCCCTTGCTCATTCATAATGAACAAATATATTTATTCAATTCAACAAATATAGCCCTAATTCATTATTTTTGATAGCAGCATATTTTATAATTTAGATGCACTATAATTAATCCAACCATTCCCCAACTAATGAGCATTCTATTTTGTTGTTGTTGTTTTTTATTTTACTTTCCTTTTTGTTTTTGCCACCAGAGGAGATTGAGCCATAGGGAAAAAACCTTGCTTCCATAGGATATCATTTCAAAAATGTGATTGCTGAATCAAAATCATATATGTACCTGTATAATGTTTACACAGTGCCAGATTTCTTTTGCAAATAGTTGAAGCAGTTCCCCTGCCTAGCAGTAGTGAGCGAATGCCTGCTTCCCTGCATCCTTACCAGCAGGACGGTGCTACACTGTGAAACTCTTACCAACATGATGGATGGGCATAGTAGCACATTGTTGAGAGGTGGAGCATATTTTTCTGTATTTATTGGAGATTTTGACTTTTCTTGAATCGCCTATTCAAGAATTTCTTGAATTCGCCTATGTTTGGCTCATTGTTCTATTGTGGTTCATTTTCTAATAAATTAGCTGGTGCTCTTTGTAAATTAGGGCCATGAAGCCCTTCTTTGATGTGCCTTGTGAATATTTACTCCAGTCTATCATTTAAATAAAAACATAAAGTAAAGCACAAGGTCTCAAGTTGTAGCCTGGCTTGGGTGAAGCAAAGGCATTATATGTAACCAAAATGTTTGTGTCCCCATAATATTCTGAAATAAAAAAAAATGGAAAAAAATTATTTATACCCACTTAGAAAATAAAGTGGAGATGACTAGAAGGTAGTGTGCGTCTTCAAGAACAAATTAGCCCTTTTTTAAAGGAAGTTACCAAGAATAGAGACATACTTGTTTTTTAATAACTTCCTGTTTAATAAGATGACCAGTTTTTACACTGAATAAACTAAAACCATGTATTTGGTTTGGGATCTTGTAAATTTAGTCCTGCCTTAAAAATAAAGCTCATTTGTAAATAAACAAAGCATTAGAGTATTCTGGTGATTATAAATTAAACTTAGGATTTTTATAGAGTTTTTGTTTCATACAAACATTCAAATAAAGTTACCAAATCTGAGTGTGATTGATTTTTGTTTTTATGTTACATTGCAAATACTACCAAAATCACAGAGGAATACACTTTATTCATGTGACATCTGAAGCAGTGTTTCCATAGCTTAAAAACTTTGGGGCATAATAAAAAAAAACACCAAAGTGATGAAGTTTCTGTACCCAGACCCTCCAGTCTTATAAACATTCATAATATTTAGGACAATAAATAGTTTGAATTTTCCTGTTTCACACTCTTTAAAAGCTATTTTATAAGCCATTGATTGCTATGTATAAATCTGTTTCCATCTTTTTTCAAGTTTTTATTATTCCATGTCATTCCATGTTTCTCATCCATCAATTTTCTCCCTTGGTACTTTTTCATATTCTCCTATCAGTCTTCTTTTAGCCTGAAATCAAGAATTTAAAATTCACTGTGCAGTTCAGACTCATGTAGACAGAACTATACCCCAGGGAGATTTTGTTCAGATCTAGAATGCTTTCTGATTTCTACTATTTTATTGGTTACTATTAATAAATTAATGAACAAAATGGCCTAAGAAGTGTACCTTAGTTCTAAATTCAATAGCACATTTTTGAAAATAAACAAGATTTTAGGGAAAGGTATAATCTATAACAAACTCTATTCAATTACTAAACAGCATAAAATCCAAGGCAGTTATAATTATCTTAATGCAAGCATAGTGCCTACCTCAGTGTTTTGCACAGAGTGGCCACTGAAAAGCTATGTTGAACAAATAAATGAATTCATTAAAATGGCACCTGCTACTATTAATACTTCATTTTATGACCATTATTGATTTTTAGTTTGTGCTATTTTTCAAGAAAAGCTATATTTAAAACAATAAAAAGCCTTTATATAACATAAGAGAATGCTCTAAGTTATATGAATTATCAAAGTTTTCCTACATGTGGGAAACTTAGCAGTCATTTTAAATAGTTTTAAAAGCTTTGAAATTGAGAATTTCAATCATATACTAGAGACCTCACTAGATATCCTACCATATCATACCATACCTGTTAAAATTGTATTTACATATGAAGAAAAATTTAAAACTTTTTTTTAAAAGTCCTTCACACAAAAACTGAGTTTGGGACATTACATAAGTCTTAAACACAGCCACTTATCTGTGCTAAATATTTGTGCTGAACAAGTAGAAAACAGAACTAACAGAGAGAGACAGACAGAGAGAGAGAGAGAGAGAGAGATACAAAGAGAGAGGAGAGAGAGAGAGACTTATTTTAAGAAATTGGCTCACGCTATTGTGGAGGGTTGGTAAGTCCAAAATCTGCAGGGTATGCTGGCAGAGTAGAGACCCAGGGAAGAGTCACAGTTCAAGTCCAAAGGCAATTTGCTAGCAGAATTCCTTCTTGCTTAGGGGATTAAGGTCATCAACTGATTGGACGAGGCCCAGCCACATAATGGAGAGTAATCTATTTTACTCAAAGTTCACCAATTTAAATTTTAATCTCTTCTTAAATTTCAATTTTAAAAAGCACCTTCACAGAAACATCCAGAATAACATTTGAGCAACTATCCGGGCGCCTAGCCCAGCCAAGCTGACACATAAAATTAACCTTCACACCGTTTTACAAATGATGTAAAGTACCTTTTGTAGCAGAAACTTACCAAACCTCAGGCTGTTGCTCTAACTGCTAAACTCGTCCAGTGATAGTTCTACAAGACCATTTCTTTTTCTTAGATAAACAAAAGTATTCATTCTCTTCCCATCTTTCTTTATCCCTGTTGTTGTGCATGCAATATGTTTCTCTCTCTTCTCTCTCTCTGTCACTTTCCCTCTCTCATTCTTGCTTTTGGACAGTCTCACTCTTTTTTTTGTTTTTTGCCGTCTTACTCTCTGGCTTTTACTCTCACTGCTGCTCTCTTGGCTTTGCTCATATGTGCTACATTTGCATATCATATTTTTTCTCCCCCAGGCCAGATTTCTCTTCTTGCTTGTCAATATACAAAGTGTGTTTATGACTGACCAGCCTCAAACTTAAATGTTCTCATTAGCCCAACACCTGTAGCTAACTTTCCACATTCTTTCTATTTCAATACACAATTCCTAGGAAACAGTCAGATTGGTTCAACTTGGTCAAGTTGCTCAACTGAACTTGGTCAAATTGTCTATTTGTCTTTGGCCAGAGGAAATGGTGATGTGTGGCTTGCTACCTGCTGTTTGGGGCTTTGGAAACAGCCTGAGATGGGAATAGGGCAGCGTCTCCAATAGTGTTCCAAAAAAGCTGTTAGATTAAGAAATTTTTAATAAAGTACTTTTGACTTTACTAAAGGCTTTAATAATTATGGTTGTTAATATAATATTATAATAATATACCAGTAGCTTAACAGAACAAAGATGTTTCTATTATTAAGTTTCATTTGTCTTTTTGACTACAATCAAGTCTATGAAAATGGGTAGGGGGAAAAAACACCAAAGTGCCAATATGATAAAATTAATGTAACCAACCAAGGAGAAAATAAAAACATTTGTCCTTTATGGAGCATTTTTCATGTGTATATTTGTACCCATCTTTTCACATATCATACACAAAATACTCTATTTTCTTAATCATTTCAGTTACACTTGCTTTAACCTTATGAGATCTGTGATCTCTCTTTTAAGGTCTGGTGACCAGAATGGCAAAGAGTCCCTTAAATATGAATGTACCTTTTTAAAAAGGAATAATAATTTCTATTTTATTTCTAATTACCCTTCCTGTTGATGTTCAGGATGTATTTGACTTTTGGGTCTACCATGTGTCAGACACAGTGCTAAGGCCTTCACGAGCATGATCTTATTAAATTCTACCATCAAATCCCCCCAAAACTGAGCTAACATGAGGCTTGAAGTTTAAAATGGAATTGAAATTACACAGTAAGTGAGGATTAAGGAAAAATTAACCCTGAATCTCTTGATTTCTTGGGCTGAGTCTCCATTAATAAACTTTATTGCCTCTCAAGTACTTCATTAATCACCATTGCTTTGTACTGTCCAAGGTCTGTCAATTTACCACTGACCATCGTGCGCCAGCATGCAAGGCAGTGCTTAAGGAATGGTGGGAGTGAGTCAAAAGGATACAGGAGATGGCTTCCGTGGCCAAGTCTGGGATAATTTGATCATTAAATTAAATAATAATAAGCCATTGAATACAATAAGAATTAGTGAATGAATATTAATATGAATAAATAAGAGAGAGAAGGGAAAACTCTTTCTAGATTAGAAAGCCACAGAATACATGTAGAAAGAATGACATAGCTAGAAAAGCATGATTTGACAATCATCAGAAAAATAATAGGTTTGAGAAAGAATCATCCATAGACACAAAAACTAGTGGGTGAAAGTTTGAGGAATAATATTAATAGTATATTTACATAGTCTGAAGGTATCCCCCCCCCAAATTACTACTTAATGAGAAAGACAGTAACTTGTAAATAGGAGAAAACTGGCCAACATCTGATTCATTGATCAAAATAAAATAAGGCAGTGCTTAAAGAATGGAGTGGGCAAGTCGAAAGGATAGAGGAGCTGGCTTCTGGTGGCTACATCTGGAATAATCTGAGCATTATCATAAAGAGAGTTAAATCTACTTTATAC
>NW_012150618.1:5528364-5531645 GCF_000956105.1 Propithecus coquereli | reverse complement strand
AAAAAAATGTTCCCAGCCTGAGCAAGAATGAGACCCTGTCTCTACGAAAAATAGAAAAATTAGCCAGGCATGGTAGCATGCACCTGTAGTGCCAGTTACTCAGGAGGCTGAGGCAGGAGGATCGCTTCAGCCCAGGAGTCAGAGGTTGCAGTGAGCTAGGCTGACACCACTGCACTCTAGCCCAAGCAACAGAGTAAGGCTCTGTCTCAAAAAAAAAAAAAAAATGTATGTACATATTTAGCTAAAATATTTTGTTTTTTGAGAGTCGGAATAAAGGTATATCGTCTGAAAAACTCAAATTAAAGCTCACCGTTCATTCAGTCATGTGCTGGGTTGATGCTTGGAGGCAGACTGAAGTATTGCCATGACTACTTTGTACTTCATTTCAATAGAAGCCGTCTTCAATAGATTTCTTTTAAAATTATCACCAAAGATTCCCATTCCTTGATTCTATCTTGTGTGCTAAAAGAGGCTCAACAACATTGTCAATCCTGAAAATCTAAATAAAAAATTGAGGTCTCATTCTCTCTTTTGCCTCCTGGAAGTCATGTTTAAATAAGACTCTTGGTAGTTTGCAATTTGTTTCAGGATTTTGATTTTAAAGTATAGGTCCTCCCTCCTCACATCTTCATGAAAGATTGCTGCAGAAAACTGATTTAAGGGTAGTGGCTTGAATATTGCAGATTTTAAAAGGAACCTGGTAGAGTTGTTTTGGAATATAAGCAGATCGATCTTTGGCTTTCCTAAAACATGTAAATATAATTTATAAAACGTGGTGTCCACACCAAGCTGAATGACAATTTTCAGAGGACAGTAATGAACATCTTCAACACTGTCCTTCTAAATTAAATATGACATTAATGGGAACCATTTAATGCAGTTCAGCTCTGCTCTGATGGCTATTTTAATTGGATTGCTGCTGCTGTGAATAGAAAAGTTGCTGACAGTGTTAGAAAAACTAGCCTTACACTGAAGCACCACCTAAGAAGATGTTGGATTTGAATTTGCATGTTTAATCAGTGAAGTTAGCTCCTCACATACCTCTTTCAGAAGAGCAATTTGATTTAGTGCTTGGACAAATACACAGTGGCTCATTGTCAATTCTATGGTGTTTGTTCTGATGACAACTAGGCTTTTTCCCACACTGAACTGTGTGTCTGCTTGTCTGCTGTGGCTTCTGGTTACATCACGTAATTACCAGACAGTCCTCTCATCCTAAGGCGAGGCTTTCTCTGGGGCACTATGAATACAGAAATGAGACCCTGGAGTTAAATATAAAATTGAAAAAGGATGAAGTTCATGCCAGAAGCAGAAATGACTGTGGTAATGTTCCCCTGATAAAACACTGCACTATGTAGACTGTTCTTTTAAAATCAGTTTTCAACTCTCTTTTTCTAAAGCTTAAAAAATAAAGTGCCAGAAATATGCAAAATTCTTTTTTTAGTTCTGAAAAGCAAGAATCGGGATTATGATTTTATTTAGGTTGCCTCTAAAAGAAGTTGTTAAATTTAATGTCAACTTATAAACATGAGGCTATAACCAATGGGAGAATTACAAGATTACAGAGTCTCCAGGTCAGAAATAATCTTTCTGGAAACAGTTGAAAAGCTGTTTCCTATAATTTATTTATAATTATTTTATTTTATTGTAAGCTATATGAGTGGTTAGATCCATTTTACATCTTTCCCTCAATCTTCCTATGCCTTTAATATCATTTGGAATTGACCATTCATGAATATTAACTGCCTATTAAAAATTCTTCAGGGAAAATATTTAATAATGGAGATACCCCAACACACACACACACACACACACACAAACACACACAAAACCATTGTATGTTATTTAAACTCTTTTTATATTTTTTAACACCATACAGACATACTAATAATTTTTTTCAGATTATTAATGCAAGCATCTTTTCTGTTGAAATGACATTCATAGACAACAGCCAAAGGCTGCTGCTTTTTGTACAACCAAATTATTTGTTTGTAAATCTGATTAGTTTTAAAATGAACTAAAGTCACTAGTTTAGTTCTTCTTCCACAACTAGAAGGTAGCCATGGCAAAGCAATCGTGTAAGTTTTTTATGACGTAGCATAATACTGAAGAAGCCTCAAATAACCTTTTTCTTTTTACATACAAAAAATTAACATAATGCTAGATCTACAGTTCTGCTATCAGTGCTTCAGAAGAAGGGTACTGCTGTTGAAACTGCAACATCCACTGCAATTTAATTTTGACTGTAAAGGAGGCAACCATTACGTGTGAAAGTGATAGTAAAAGTGATGTCTGATGAAGCGCTCTAGCGAGGGCTTTACACATTGCATAAGAACTGCTTTTAATCTGACTAGAATTTCTTCCTCCAATGACAGCCACCGAGTTGTCAGATAAGAGAATAGCCAGGCAGGTGATGTGAAGCGATGCAAATAAGGACACTTGGTCAGAGACAGATTTTCTAGGGAAATGGAATGTCTCAGAGATATATGAGTACAGCAATAATCTTTGACTGGTGTTAGCTTAGGGCTAGAAAACTTCCCAGGGGTGGGTGAGAGCAATGGTTCTCAAAGTGTACACTCCAACCAACAGCGGCAGCATCACCTGGGAAGTTATCAGACATGCAAACCCTTGGGCCACATTTCAGACTTCCTGAATCAGAAACTCTGGGGGCAGATATGTTTTAACGAGCTCTTCAGATGATTCTTCTGCATGCTCAAGTTAGAGAAGCATGGGTCTAGAAGTAATCATTTGTTCAAAAAAGATTGGAGACTTGACTGTAAGCTCAACTGGGCAGGAGTTGGGTAAGTGCTGGAAAAAGCAGTATCGTGCTCATGGCAATGCAAAGTGTGCAGAGGCTGAGACTGTGATCCTTGGCTGAACCTAGGGTTATATTTCACTAATTCCTGCCTTTGGCGGTAAAGTTTTCCCAATCTGAAAAACAAAACTGCTGTGACTGGTAAAGATGATAAGGAACATTTGAGATTTGCTTCTGATGAAATTATATTTATAAATCTGCCTATAGTGCATTTAGACAACTGACATGCACTAAAATTATTTAAAACATTTGCTTTAATTTGAGCAATCTTAGGCATTTACACTAAATTGGGCATAGTACTTGCCTTGGGCGAAATATGATCTCTGGGCATGAGCTAAGAGACACCTGTCAAGGCCTACAGAATCCTGGAAGAGACTCTAAAATCAGCCATACAATTTAGGAATATTTTATAGGGTTATCTTGTCACATTGAAATAATGAGAGCAAATTAAATAAAAAGGCTACAG
>NW_012150618.1:5510927-5527408 GCF_000956105.1 Propithecus coquereli | reverse complement strand
GCCTCCCAGAGAGCTAGGATTACAGGCGTGAGCCACCGCGCCCGGCCAGGGGGTTATTTTTTTATTATAGAAATAACACTACATGTTGAGTGTGTGTGTTCCATTGCCCACCCTCCACTAATTCTCTACTCTTCTCCACCCTGCCCTATGCCCCAGGAGGCTGACAGTATGAGCTGCACCACCTGGCTCCCTTCCTATCTGGCTTTGATTTGTGTTTAGCCAGTGTGGGGCACGGGCAGGACAACAAAATGGACAAGGGGAGTGAAGCCCAAGGATTGATTCCCCTTGGCTTGTCCCTGCGAGATTCAGACTAGTTGGCTGCATTCTCTGCCAGAGACCACATTGGCTGTCAGGCCTCCCCATGCAGTTACGTTACTCTCTTTGGGTTTCATTAAGGGTCCTCTCCTCTGTCTTCATTTGTTTTCCTTAATCGTGTTAAATTCTTCTCTATCGCTCATTTGAGTGGGCCCTCCCTTCCCTTCAGAAACTTTGTCTAATAGAATTTTACATCTACCGAGCACACAACAGCAAAGAAGACAATGCAGTGCTGTCTTCCTTCAGGCTGCTATGATAAAATGCCTTGGACTGGATATTTTATAAGCAATAACAATTTACTTATCACAGTTCTGGAGGCTGAGAAGTTCCACATCAAGGCACCAGCAGACTCCGTGACTGGTGAGGGCCCTCTGCTTCATAGGTGGACTCCTTCTAGTTGAGTCCTCACATGGCAGAAGGACAAAAGGGCACAAACAAGCTCCCTCAGGCTTCTTTTATAATATAGGGGCACTAATTCCATTCATGAGAGCCCCACCCTCATGACCTAATCACCTCCCAAAGGCCCCACCTTCTAATACTGTCACTGTGGGGATTACCTTTCCACATATAAATGTTGGGGAACACAAACATTCAGAGCACAGCAAATACCAATGCCACAAAATTTCTCTTTTGTCCTTTCCTTGATTTTCAGAAAATCAGAGGTGTTTATACACAGTGACATATCTAATTCTAGTCTTAGAAAAGCAAAATAAGTACCAAAGTAAAAGTATTATTAATAATTCTCCTTTAAAGCACTTAATAGAAAAACAAATTGATGCAAGCCACATGCCATATGTCTCTAGAGCACTATAGTTGATTAAATCCTGTTACTCACATCATCTCACTTAAAAAATTCAGTCTAGAAAATGCTGATACAAAAAAAAAAAATGAGGTGGGACAGCCAAGAACAAAAAAAATGTCATGTTAAAACTGTACTTTAATTTGCTGCACCTGCTATTACTTGTGACTCTCCCTAGCCACACTCCTAAAGATGTGGTCCATTAAAAATAATTTTTTTATGAATAATATAATTCACACAGCTTCAGCAGATAGCCTGACCAGTTCTCTGTGATGAAGTCACAATTTCAACTCAATAATTAGACAGCATGGAACTTAGAAAACAAACAAGAAGTGTGAGATAAAGGAAGCTAAGAAGAAGAAGGAATGCAGAATCTTTAATCTATTATATAAACTAGTGAGACTCCCATGATTGTTTACATTTCTTCTGTGAGAATGTGTGCGATAGAATAATAGAAGTGGATACTAGAGATTGTCAATTTTGAAACGGAAGCCAAAAGGACTACTTGACCAGTGTCACTTACTAGTTAGTGGCCAGTACTCAAGTCTCGTGAATAGAAAAGACACCAGCTCTTTCTATGACGACAGTATACATTTTCTAGTAAGGCTATTTTTGAATTGATACGTGAAAGATGCAACTATGATAAGTTGACCTTGTTACTGTTCCAGGCATAATGACTTGATTGATTTAAAGATGCAAACAATCATCATCAAAACATGTTTGCTAAATATCTAATTATACAAAGAGCTGAGCCATAATTACCTGAAAGAGTTCAAATGCACTTACAGGCAAAACATGATCAATTTTACAATAGTAGTGCAGGTGGTAAGCGTAACAGAGATCATAAAAGAAACCAATCAAGTTTGGAAATGGAAAATAATGGGTATGAGGGTGCTTGAGGCACTTTAGAACACATAGGCAAGGCATTTTAAAATCATTTTATTAGGAAAATTTCAAACATAAACAAGAGCACAGTGATGCCCCATGTACCATCAATCAGCTTCAAAAGTCATTGACCCACATATGTGAAGCATTTTCTATATGTTACTTTATATTAATACTCAAGGAGGACGAGTACCTTGCCCAAGAATATACAATAGTAGGTAGTGAAGTTGGAGTTTGAATTCATGTCTGTGTGATGTCAACATCCTGGGTCTTTCTACAATAGTAGAAATAGAGCAAGCGGAGGGTGTAACCCCTAAAACCACCTTCACAGGTACAGTGTTGACCTGATGAAGGATTTCATCCTCACCTTGGCAATGCTGGCACACACACGTTATTTAGACTATACATAGAATAAACATAATTTTAAGTCAATACGGAGTTGAATATCAAAGTACACATAACATATTCATATTCCTAACAAATATCTTTATTAGATGGAACTGAGATGTCAAGCATCCTGCAAAAGCTTGTCAAATCAAGTCCATCCATTGGGAAAAGAAATTGAGAGACAAGGTATATCACATATCTAACTGATTCTGTAGATAAAAATGGAATTAATTGTTCCCTTTTACTGAATTCCAATAGCCCTTAGCATTGTTTTTGAACATTGATTTTGGTTTTGACAAGAATCAATTATAGATTAGGTTATAATCTATAATAAAGATTACACTATAATCTGTTAAAGCATGGGGTCGTGGCTGATATGCATTTTGCCTCTCCTGTAGAGCCCAGAACTGTGCTCAAGACATAACCAGAACTCAGAATGTATTTACTGAGGGATTCGACAAGTTGATTGAGGCTTGGGTTGCTGTTCATTTCCCATCCACTCCATTGCCTCTATCAATAGAGAAAAACGTATAACTTCTGTCAGAAATGTCATGCTAAATAAATGAGCATCTTGTTGTGCTTGTCATAGTTATAGGATGCAGCAAAATGTGTTTTCCCAACAGGCCCTGAAATGGCAGGCTTTGCCTGTGACAGTTGCTAAGGCAACAGAAGGAGGGGACGGCATCTGGGGGCCTCCCTGGCTGGTGCCCCTGAGCCCTGCCTCTGGTCCCCCAGTCACTTCTGTGGTAATTTATATAGACTGACAAATGTGGAGTTTGCTCTTTTTCTTATCAATTTTCTATAGTATTTTACTAAGATTGGTGAAATCAACAGTGATGGTGAAGAAGGAATAGCGTAAGCATAACACAGCGCATCAGGGAAAAACAATTCTCATCTTGAAGGTTACTTTACAGGATTAATTTAATAAAATGATGCTTTTAAATACAGAGACTGTCTGGAGGGAGACAAGGAAGCCAAGGAGGAAACTTTGTAATAAACTCAGCTGCCTGGCTGTATTTCAAAGCATGATTCCCAATTAAGAGCAAAGAGCAAGCCAAATTATTTCCGAAAGCATTCAGAGGGGACATTAAAGGTTTATGACAATTTTATCTAATGAAGACTTAAAGTTTTGTTATGTAGTTTGAAATTATCACCATACACTGTAAAGCGGGATCCAGAACTTGCAGGAAGGCAGAAACCAAGTTTTATGAACTGTACTCATAGAATCTTAATAGTAGACAAATTAGAAAGACCTCAGAGACATGTGGTCTACTTTGCAGCCCATGCTGGAATCATCTCTACATGTCTCCACCAAGAGCCCCTTCAGCACTCAGCGTGACCACACAACCCTTCTGGAAAGAGTATGTTCTTATCATGATGCTGAGGAACTCCTCGTGAGATGAAATTCGGTGAATTCTGATGCATAGTTTATATTTCTTTAAGAATGTCCTTTCTTATAGTGAGACAAAATATTATCCTGTAACTTCTATCTATTGGCCATAGGTATGAGGCCTCGGGGATATGAAAAACAAATATATTTTCAGATGAAAAACTCTTTGCTACTAGACTGGATCATTTACATACTTTTTCCTTCTGGGCGTGGAAAGAGAAGGGAGAGGTGTGGTGGATTGCTTAGGCAGTGTCTTCCCAAATTTCCCTTCCCTGCTGTTGTCTTCCTCCAGCAGTCTTTCTCTAGGTTGCTTCTCCCTTCTTAATAGAGATGGACTGGATGGGAGAGAGGCCTGGTAAAGGCAGGGGCTTGACTGGTACTGCCCTGGTGTGGCACGGGCGCTGCCCGTCCTATTCCCCAACCCCAGGTGATCCCCTTGGACAAGATCAAAATAACTCCAGGCCACCTCCCTTCGTGTCAATCAGAAATGCAGCCACTTCCCAGGGCAGCCCTTTTCACTCTGTTGTCCTGGACAGCTGGCCAGCCACGGTCCTTTGCTTTTTGGCTTCATTCAGTGTGGATTTGGTACCAGTCCCTGTACCTCATAAACTCTGGATTTCTAAGGTAAGTTTCCCAAGTGGCTTTCTCGAAGCCTGTCTGTCTCTGCGTGACGTGGGCAATCATCACACGCACATTCCTCCCCTACGTCGTCATCGTGGGGACGCAGTGGCAAAGATCGTCACAGCCCTCGATTACCTTCTTCTGAGGAAATTATCCCCACAACCAGTCTGGGCTCTTTGCAAATTCAACCTCCGAAATATCCCTAGATTTTTTTTTATTTGGCCTGTCTTTATTTCCTTCCTACTTCCTAGAGGATCAATCATACTTCAAAGTATTAAAGGGGTACTTATCACCTCTGTTTTGCCCTCTTTCTTTGAATCTTCAGCCCACACTGAGGCGGAGAGTCCTGTTTTAACATCCTATTACACAAATATCCCATTTACTCTCTTGCTGTTCTCCATCCTTTAACCCTCAAGTCCAATTTGGATGTGAAATTCTTCTGGACGGCACTTTCCTCCTCAACCCCGACTCCATCCTGTAATTCCTGTAATTTCTCCTTGCTGGACTTCCTCTGATAATTTTTGACATGACAGGCCCACAGATGTGCCTCCTTTAGCCTTCCATCACTAACATAAATTTTGCCCAAATGCGTACATGAGATGATACATTTTTAATTTAGGATTTGCACATATTAATTAAATCATTTTACTTCCAATTGTATCTGTGGCTGATATTTAGCTTCTGAATTATTAGGTTCTTATCTTTTTTTTATTCATTCTTTTCCAGCATATAGACTTATTAGGTGTTCAGGGCTTCGTGATGATGGTAATGATGTTAGTGACGATAATGACATCTCCCATTTGTGTCACACTTTAAAAAGTACTGTCGTGTACATTATCTTATTTGATTCTAAAAATGCACCTGTGATGCTCATGACTACTTTGTTCCTGACTAAACCTTTCAGAAGCCATAATAGCTCCTCCGCTTCCCACGAGCTCTGCGGCAGACACTCTGTAGAGGGCTACATCCTCCCAGTTAGCTGCTCAGGTAGCTCCCTAGGCTCCCAAACCATTTGCTTCTGCTTCTCCAACCGCAATTGCAAGGCTGTTCATTCGGTTCCTGCTCTCGATCTCCACTCTCGCCCCTGGACTCCACACAGTCGCTTGCTTCTGGCGCCTGCCTTACTCCAGAAGCCTGACTTTGGTTCCGCTTTGCTCTGTGCCCTGTAGCTGAACACCATCACTGCCCTCTCCCAGCTGCAGATCCCGAAACCGCAGTCTTGATCCTGCTCCCTTAAAGAGGGGTCATTAGTGGAACTATCAGCAAAGGGAGGAATCTAAAACAACGTTTAGAGATCCCAAATGAGCTGCAGTCTTCTTCCCACATGAACGCATGACTTTAGGATACAACATCAACAGTGAAGGCTGCACGTCCTTCTGAAAGCGGGTAGTTGGTTCTTTCCAATGCAGATTTGGTGCTAGATTTTCTAACATTTGTGATCATATTAAATATGGAACGAAGCTAGATGATGCCCGCACAATTCAGAGTTTTCTCAATGCTTTTTCTTATGAAAACTTGACCACCGTGACTACAGCTTTTGTTTCATACAGAATTTTATACAGATAAATATAGCTCCAGTTCTCACGAATCCTTCCTATTACCCAGAAGTAGAACATACTGAGCAACAAGGGTGTCAATGACTTGCAGGAATTAAAAACCAAGCAGGCAAACACAGGAATGGCAGAAAGCCTGAAGAATGAGGGTATGTAGGGAGATAGATTGCAGGTAGCTGAGTGTTGCCTCTATAGGAACAGTTTGTACACAGCAGATTTTAGCCTAGATAAGAGCATTTATATTTCAGAGTAAGTTGTCCCATATTTCCTGAGAGAAAACTGTTTTGAATGCATTTACTTACACGTTTAGGGCATTACAGGATATAGTTTTACTTTTATGTTATTAAAATATAGGTGATTTGTTACACAATAAGCAAACCAGCAACATTTTGAATGCAATTTATGTTTACGAGTTGTAGGATATATTAATTAATTTATTTATTCATTTAATTGTCATTAAATTTCCAGAGTAAGTGCATCTAATGAAAAGAAAGGTAAAACCGTAATAATAATATAAAAAACTACAAAAAGAGTTACTACAGGATGTGTAGAAGACAGAAAAATTACTTTTGTTGAGGAATTAAATCTGTTCCCCTAACGGCTGAAGTTTCTCTCACAGCTAAGCGGGCCTGGCGTTGGCTGAGGCAATGCTAAGACGCGTCGATGTTGCCGAGAAGCTTAGGAAGCTTGTCAGAGTGGGCGTGCAGCTCAGAGTTTAGATAAGATTTCCCAGAGGTTTTAGTTGCTCTTCGCTTATTTCAATTTAGCTTTTTCCTTAGCTGGCTCCTACTTAGCTTTTCTAGCTTGTGTTACTATTCTGGTTTTCAATAGTACCAAATCCTAAAGAACTCTATAAAACCGCATTGCTGTGCTTCGCATAGGAAAACACACTTTTGCATCTTACACCATGGAATCTGGCTGTCAAAATTGGCAGCTTCCTAAATGCCTTGACCCTTTAGCACTCCAGGCAGTTGGTTTGTCACTTTTCTCCCATTTTGCAGCTTTCAAAAAATGGAATACTGAATTAGTCAGGCGCAGGGCTAAAATTCTCTTCAGTAAGTGTGTTTTTTCATAGCATGGTGCATTAATGTATGCAGATTAAAAGCAAAACCCTCCCAGAAAAGAACTTTAAAAATGGATTTTCTAGCCGGAGTGCCAATATAATTTGACTCTAGGTGCAACTCAAGACAATAGCATCAATTATTATTATTTAATTTTATATTCATATTTTTCTGATATTTTCCTAAAACTGACAGGGTGACTATTTTTCCCAGTTTAGACTTTGCTCCCGTCCTACCAACTTTAGGCCCAGCTCAACTCAGCCACACACATGAGGCACCTGCCCACAGACTCAATATCTGAATCCTGAATGTTGAAAGTCCTCCCTGTGGTCACAACCTCCCGTGGCCACCCGCGGCTACATCCCCACCCACCCAGAGACACAACTCCCAGTCACTGAGCCGTTCCATCCTCCAGCCTCCTTCTGCTCCTTGAGGGGCTGCCTTTCACCCGGACCCCATAACCAGAATCACAAGTCTTCTCACCACAACTTCCCAGCCCCTCCCTCAGTCCCCTGAGAGTTCACGACTCCCGCTTGGTTCCCCACCACTCAACTCCAGTTTCTAGTGCTTTCACTCCGTCTCACAGGAAAAAGAGCTGACGAGGAGAAGACTGTTTAGTCACCTGGTCCGATCGTTACACACGCCTGGTGTTCATCTCTGTGGGGTAAGCTTCTAGGCAACTTTCCTTTCACTTCTAATCTATTGCCCACTGGCTCCAACTTTCCTACGCGTTCTCCTCAGTAAATGCTCTTAGAGAACATAGAAGAATTGGCATGAATTCCCACAGATTCTTCCCCTTCCATGTTAAGTGTGCTCTGCTCAGTTTTCCTTCACTCTTATTTTATTCCTTTCTGCAAAGCTTCTGTCCAGGAATCCCACCTCCCTTGTGTGCTTTATTCCATCTGTTGGGTACAAGGATGACACAAGTGGGAGGTGGGAAGAGCCGGGGAAGAGAATTTCTGCTGTGACCACCACACAGGCATCCAGAAATTACGCCAGGACTGACAGGCACAGAACACAGGCTTTGAAGACTCTTCTGGAATGAGACTTCTTTCAAGAAGGCGGCATTTGTGGATAGGTATTGCTCTGTGTGCCCACCACCATCCTTCCTTCCTGGGTAACAACAACCAAATTATTCTTTGGGAAACCAATCCTTCCTCAGTCTTTGTGGGACTCCTGATCAGGGTGCCCCATTCCACTCTTGCCAAAGGATGGACATATGACCCCAGCTTGGCTGAATTTGGCTCTTTAGCAGAGTAACATATGACCTGTTGCCCTGGTTCATACTGGCAGTGGAAGAATGTCTTCATTCCTGAAGGTGAGCTCCCAGGGCTGCTCTGAAGCCTGGGTCTTCCATTTTCACTTTAATTCCATGAAACATAATATGTAGCTGAAAACATGTCTTTTTAAATTAAATTATGCAAAGTCAGTTTATATTTTTTGCAAACAAAGAAATTTAAATGTTAGGGAACTTAAATATGTGAAGATAATACGTTATTAAAGAAAGGGCATTGCACTAGGAGTCAGAGGACCTGGGTTCTAGTTCCAGTCTTGCTATAGACACCTGTAATTCATTTGTTCCCATGTTGCTTTATCGGAAGAATGAGGATTCTCAGTGCAGGAGAGGGCATATCCAAATCTCTTGTATGGTTTTTTTTAATCATACACACTCATTACCCTTGCAAATTCTGTTAAATGCCCCACTAAGGCATGACTTAGTGGAATAAAATAAGAGTGAAGGAAAACTGAGCAGAGCACATTGCAGTTCAATGAACCACAATTACTAACAAACAACCCCATTAAAAAGTGGGAAAAAAACATGAACAGAAAATTTTCAAAAGAAGATAGACTAATGGCCAAGAAACATATAAAAAAAGATTCTCAGCATCACTAATCATCAGAAAATATAAATCAAAACCACAATGAGATATCGCTTAACTCCAGTGAGAATGGCTTTTAGCAAAACATCCCCAAACAACAAATGTTGATGTGGATGTGGAGAAATAGGAACATTCATACACTGTTGGTGGGACTGCAGACTAGTACAACCTCTGTGGAAAGTCATATGGAGATACCTCAAAGAGCTAAAAGTAGAACTACCATTTGATCCAGCAATCCCATACTGGGCATCTACCCAAAGGAAAAAAAGCCATTCTATAAAAAAAGACACCTGTACTTGAATGTTTATAGCAGCATAATTCACAATTGCAAAGATGTGAAAACAATCCAAGTGCCCAACGATACATGAGTGGATTAACAAAATGTGGTATATGTATATCATGGAGTACTACTCAGCCATAAAAAATAAAATGGTGAACTAATATCTCTTGTATTAACCTGGATGGACCTGGAGACCATTCTTCTAAGTGAGGTATCACAAGAATGGAAAAAGAAACACCAGATGTAGTCACCATTAAATTGGAACTAATCGATCAACACTCATATGCACATTTGGAAATAGCATTCATTGGAAATCTAGCAGGTTGGGGGGAAGGGGGTTCGGTAAATTCACACCTAATGGGTGCAATGCATGCTGTCTTGGAGATGGGTACACTTTTGGCTTTGACTCTAACAGTACAAGGGCAATTTATGTGACCAAAATATTTGTACCCCCCATAGTATTCTGAAATTAAAAAAAAAGAAGTGTGATATTCCACTCAGATGTGTCAGCTGGAAAAACATTCTTCTGGGATAGAATATTTTCAATGGTCCTTGTAGGTCTAATATCCTTTGAGTTGATGAGATACTTTTTAAAAAATACAACTGTTTTAGACAGGTTATGAAAAATATTTAAAGCATAGGCAGATGGAGATCTAGGAATAGAAACATAAATCAAACCTCAAAAATTGGAGAAATGGTTGCAAAAGATTTTAATGTGAATTTCCTTAAGTGTAATGATGAAACTTGTAGCAAACATATTGGTTAGAAATCATGATACTCTTCATATTTTTATTCTCCTGCACAAGGGCTTCCATTTTGTGATAAGACCACTAAATTTGAAACATTAAAAAAAAAACTTGATGTATCTTTAACACACTCTGTATTTAGAAAAGTGTCCACTGCCCTAAATACTAAGATTATCAATGTGGTCTTGTAATAACTAACATTTAGTGTCTAGTAGAAAAGGTTTTTGAGGAGTTTCACAAAAAATTACTAATCTAAAAAAACTTGGTATCAAATTTTTCTGAATAATTTATTATTCATTAATGAAATATATTACAAATATGAATGATACAAGAAAGAAAAATAGTTCAAATAAATCATATATACACCAATAAGCTAAAATGAAACATGAATTAAACATTGACTAGTTAAGATTCTTAAAAAATAGCTAAATCAAACTTTAAAATATATTATAATAAAATCCATAATTTCTGGTCTGTGTTACTGGCTTCCTTTACTGGAGGAATCTTAAGAATAGTGAAATCAAAACCATGGTCTCTGCCAGTCAGCTTTGACATGATCATCTCCTGAGAGTCAAATTAAATATGTATAATGTATATACTTGGTTTTAACTAAATCATCAGTTTTTTTACTGCTCTCTTTCTCTTTTACACATTCACACACATATAAAACACCACCAATATCACAGTATTCAAGCCAAAAATATTTAATATTTCTCTATTTTGGCCCTTAAAAGAGCATGTCCTTTGATATGACGTACTTTGCCCCTAAAATTGCTTCAGACCATGTGGAATAGATCCATATGCTTATGATGTTCTGCAATTTCTGCAAATTGTTCACCATATGGTACTACTAGAACTTTTAAAATTATGTTTTATCCTGCCTGCATCAATAATTTCAGTGGCTTATGCATGCATATAATTATGCATGCAACTTCATCCTCTTCATTGCTTTTCGTATACCTTTTTACAAGTTCTTTTTATATAACAGGTAAGAAACATTTGTTCAAATAAATGAGGTAATTAAAATTTAAAAGCTAATCATGAATCTAACTAGTTCCTTACTCTGGCAGTGAACATCCATTTAGGAAACTTCTAATTATTTCAACAACAATTACATTGGCAGGAAGACAATGGAGTATATAATTTATGATAATAATTATATCATTTAAGTGTCTATATCTTACTGTCTTAGTCTGTTTTGTGCTGCTTTATAAAGTGCTCTGAGACTGGATACTTTATAAAGAACACAGCTTTATTTCTTACAGTTTTAGAAGCTGGAAGGTCCAAGGTCAAGGCGTTAATATAATAAGGACACTCCTGTTGCACCATCCCATAGGGAAAGGTGGAAGGGCAAGAGAACACACACACACATGTGCATGAGAGAGTTTCACTCTTTTTGCCTGGGCTAGAGTGCCGTGGCGTCATTCTAGCTCACAGCAACCTCAAACTCCTGGGCTCAAGCGATCCTACTGCCTCAGCCTCCCGAGTAGCTGGGACTACAGGCATGTGACACCATGCCCGGCTAATTTTTTCTATATATTTTTAGTTGTCTGATTAATTTCTTTCTATTTTTAGTAGAGACAGGGTCTCGCTCTTGCTCAGGCTGGTCTCGAACTCCTGAGCTCAAACAATCCGCCCGCCTCGGCCTCCCAAAGTGCTAGGATTACAGGCGTGAGCCACTGTGCCCGGCCGTGCTGTTGGTTTTAATACTTGATCACCAGAGATTTTTCCCTAAGCATTTGACTCCATGACTAATTCACTTTAACCCTGAAATGTTTAACCCTGGTTATATTTTATAAGAAGAAATATTTGTCACATGTTTTCACATATAATAAATTATAGTTACATATCAATTAGAGCCCATTTTTCTAAGCTTAAATGGGGATTTTGAAAAGTAAAATATATTAAAAAGTGTTCTCTTCTAACATTCTCTGCCTCCAGACCTTTACCACCTTTTCTGTTCATTATTTCTTCTCTTTTAAAAATTTTCTCTCTACTTTTCTATATCCTGTAATGATCTTCAATAGACCATTATTTTTTAACCACTTGATTTAAGTCTCTGTAATCCCTTCCAAAATTGTGTTGTTTTTATTCCTCTGGAAGAGAACCTATTCCATCTAGAAGAGAAATTAATTTCTCAGCTGTGATGTTCAAATTTGACATCTTGTTTATTTTGATTTTTTTCTCCTAACATGTCAATAGTTGTTATATGCAGATTTTGCCAGGACAGAAAGGGCTTTTATACCCTGATTGGGAGTCCTGGACCACCAAGTTTACTACAATCAGGAGTAGAGAAACTACAGGATATTACATGGGATATACCTTGTCATATGGAAAGGGGAAGCCTTCTCCTTCTGGGCACAGTGGATTGTGAAAAGGAAAAGAAAAAGCAAATATTCAGACATTTAGGTGCAGAGCTTTCCATAGGCACAAAACTTCCAGAGAGGAGAGAATGATAGCTGAAGAGGTTTCTACTCACTTTCCTGTTTAGAACTTTGGATGGAGACGGTGACCTTGGTGACCTTGCCAATGTGTGGATGGCAATAGATAGTACAGCAGCTGTAGAGGAAAGTGGTCAGATTATTGAGTTAGGGGCAATCTCAAGACACATTCCACCCACTGTTTGGCAAGGAAGCCCTCACTAGTCCCTCATGTTCCCCCAGCCTTTCAAGTGGAGATTAGGAGGGCAACTGAATAAATGGCTGGGGAGATTTCCAGGAAGATTTAGGGGTCACTATTATGTGGAGAAATCATTCCATGGCTAAGTGCTCTACTTTATAATATGTTTATTGGGCTGGGAACTAAATGGGAGTCTCTGCCCTGCCAGAGACCAGGGTGTCTTTGATATGAGTGGAAACAAATGGGGCCAATCCACAAGGTGAAGTGGCTATGTCCCCCTAGAGCACTGCCTAGGCAGAGTGAACATGGCACAGGTTACACTAGCTGTGGTCTACAGAGGCAGACTCCAGCAAAAAACCCACAGGTAGGACCAGCCCAACCACATCTTCGTCACCAGCTGCCCTGCAATGACCACTAGCAAAAATCCCGGCACCCTTCACCAACTCTGCAGAACAATAAGCTTTTCTTTATTACAAATTTCATCTCAGGCAGGAGGAAAAAAAATAGAGAAACAGCTGGATGATAAATGTATGTTTGAGTTGACTGAATATTTGTCTGAGAGAGTTTATTTTAAACCAAAAGAAATTATTTAAACTGGAAGAGAAAGTAATAGCATTAATTGGAAATTTTTAAATTAGTTATTTTTGCCTGAATGCCTAGCAGGATATGATCTATTCAGAAAGATTATATTAGTTATAGAGAAATAAGTAAAGAAGCTCTCAGAAGTGTGGAAGTATAAATAATTATTGTATACCACTGCATGAAGAAATAATTCACAATGTGCGTCTATGTAGAAGTGTAAATAATTATGGATGAGCTCTCTACTAGATATAGATACAGACATAGATATAGACATAGAATAGACATAGACATAGATATAGATATAGACATAGATTGCCATGGTCTGAATGTTTGTGTCCTCTCAACATTCATATGCTGAACCCTAATCCCTTTGGGATGGTATTAAGAGGTGGGGCCTTTGGGATGTGACTAGATCATGAGGGTGGGACCCTAATGAATGGGATTAGTTCACTTGTAAAAGAGGCCCCAGAGAGCTTCCCTGCCCCTTCCAGCACGTGAGGACTAGAAAGAAGGTGTCATCTATGAACCAGGAAACAGGCCCTCACCTAATACCAAATCTGCTGCCACATTGATCGTGGATTCCTCAACCCTTAGAACTATAAGAAATACATTTCTATTGTTTATAAGCTATTCAGTGTATGGCATTTCATTATAGCAGCCCAAACAGACTAAGACATAGATTAGATATAGATAAAATGTATGTCTATATTTATCTATACATCTATTTATGTACTATATATGGGGAGCTATATATTTATATATGGTATAGTATGTAGTTGACATTGTGTGTATTTTCTTATATGTAAAATTTCAATTAGTAGCTTTTCATTTAATCGTTTCCTGAATTTTATATTATTTTCTGTAAGTAAAATTACTAGGTCAGTAGGAATGAGTATTTTAAAGATTCTTGAGGCCAAGCATGGTGGTTCATGCCTGAAATCCCAGCACTTTGGAGGCCAAGGTGGGATGATCGCTTGAGCCCAGGAGCTCAAGATCAGCTGGGCAACATAGCAAGACTCCATCTCTAAAAACAAATTTTAAATCAGCCAGGCATGATGGTGCATGCCTGTAATCTCAGCTACTTAGGAGTCTGAGGCAGGAGGATCACTTGAGCCCAGGAATTGGAGGCTACAGTGAGCTATGATCATGTCAGTGCACTCTAGCCTGGGTGACAGAGTAAGATCCTTTCTCAAAAAAAAAAAAAAAAAAGATTCTTGAGATAGTTTGCCAAATTAGTTATAGTTTCTTTCTCTAAGACAACTCATTCCTGTAAAATAGCCAGATATTTAGGAATGATGAAGATAAAACGAAAAGACCATATCAATCAAATATCACATTTTTCATTTATACTTTGGCTATTGTGAAGTCCAGATCTCAGGCAATGGTTTGATTCCTCTGAGGCATTTGCTCTTTATTGAAGACACATAGCTATTGACTATAAGGTGACACTGTGTGTTTGCCTCCCATTGTCTTATGTCTGTCCAGCCAAAAGGTATGCCTTTCCACCCACAAAGACTGTAATTCATTTAGGTATTATTATTAAATACCTTCCCCACCAAGTCTTGAATGTGATCAATTGCATGAGGTTCATTAAGATCATTGTTTTCTACTCAACCAAAATTTATTGCTGGATATTTTTAATTCTGTATATAAAAGGTCACTGTAGGAATTAAAATTTTAAAAATAATAAAATAAAAAATGTTAATAAACTTTGTAAAAAATATAGCAATATTTAAGTACTATAAGATACAACCAGGATTTCCATTGGATTCTTCTGTGGTTGATATTCTAGGCATCAAGCAGCAATCCTCACTCTTCCAGAAAAGAATCAATTCACAATTGGCTGGTGTTCACAGCAGGCCAACGTAGGGAGCTGTCATTTTTTCCGCCTTTTTATATTTCGCCTTTCCCATTAGAATCATGGCAGTCTTCACATTGCTCCCTTTGTATGTATAGCCTGTCTATGAGTCAGGCCTTGATTTATATATTCCGGTGGATTTCTCCTTTGGCAGTACAATCTTTCAAAACCAGATTCACATCAAAACAATTTCCACAATTAACACTGTAACACATATTATTCTAAACATCTGAATGGATTCATTTTGTTTCCAGAGATGGGATAGTAAAGCATTGAATAGATAGAAGAAAAATAATGTCAAAACAAATAAAACTATGCATTCCTAAAATCACAAGGAAGGGAGATACACATACATGTATGCACAGGTTTTTCTCATTTTCTTTGCAAGTATACCATGTTAAAGTTTGAACATCAAGTTCTTTTACTCTGGGGTTTCTTAAGCATAAAATTGCAGAAACTCAGAGAGGCAAAGAATTGAAATGGAATTTGAATTTTTAAAAAATAATTAAAATATTTTACATGTGACATTTGAATTTTTAATGCACATTTGTATTCCCTTGCTTTCATCCACACTCTTAATTGACTTCAAAGAGACTGTATTTTATTCAATACCTGTTTACATCTTCTAAAAATTCCTGAATCATCTTCAAAATGCAACTCAAATGATGACCTTACTGATCAAAGAGAATTCTTTCCCTTCTTAAGTGCATAAATATATATTTCATTCTGATTAATAGCAAGCTTTGGAAAAAGAAACAACTTTTTTCTTTACACTTAGTGGCAATTTTGGCTTTGAATAGTCATTCACGGAGTTCAAAGAAATTTTTGGGGGCAGAGCACAGAAGTATTCCTGACATAGCATCATTCAACAGATTTCATCCTGTGCTGATTCTGACAACCTTAGACAGCCAATATTAAGTCCACACCCCTTGTTTGCTCTCCTGTAGCTAATATATTATTGTTTTTACAAAAGTAATGAATGAGAGATACAGTAAATGAAATTAGGCATGTGGAGTTTGGAGGGGAAGGGCAGTTAGCAATTTTAAATGGGGTGGCAAATCCTGAAGAAGGTAAAGGATTTAGTGATGTGGATCTCTGGGGGCAGAGTGTATCAGGCAGAGGGAGTGGCTAGTGCAAATGATGGGGGTGGGAGGGTGACAGGGACATGTCTGAGGATAGCAGGGAGGTCACTGGGCTGGTGCACAGTGAGCCACAGGGAGCGTGATAAGAGATGAGATTATCCGAGAGGTACCAAGGATGGAGAAGCTGGGTCAGATTTCTTAAAGACTTGAAAAGTCCAAGTAAGGAATTGCCTTCTGCATGGAATGAATTTGAGAGCCAATGGAAGGGTGAATAAAAGAGTGATGTTTTAAAATGTGACTTTTCTGTCTTCTTTTGAAAAGTTTCTGTTCATTTCACTTGCCCATTTGTTGATGGGGTTGTTTGATTTTTTCTTGTTGATTTCTTTGAGTTCTAGATAGATTCTGGTTATCAGCCCTTTATCA
>NW_012150618.1:5507539-5510734 GCF_000956105.1 Propithecus coquereli | reverse complement strand
GTCTCGCTCTTGCTCAGGCTGGTCTCGAACTCCTGAGCTCAAACAATCCGCCCGCCTCGGCCTCCCAAAGTGCTAGGATTACAGGCGTGAGCCACTGTGCCCGGCCGTGCTGTTGGTTTTAATACTTGATCACCAGAGATTTTTCCCTAAGCATTTGACTCCATGACTAATTCACTTTAACCCTGAAATGTTTAACCCTGGTTATATTTTATAAGAAGAAATATTTGTCACATGTTTTCACATATAATAAATTATAGTTACATATCAATTAGAGCCCATTTTTCTAAGCTTAAATGGGGATTTTGAAAAGTAAAATATATTAAAAAGTGTTCTCTTCTAACATTCTCTGCCTCCAGACCTTTACCACCTTTTCTGTTCATTATTTCTTCTCTTTTAAAAATTTTCTCTCTACTTTTCTATATCCTGTAATGATCTTCAATAGACCATTATTTTTTAACCACTTGATTTAAGTCTCTGTAATCCCTTCCAAAATTGTGTTGTTTTCATTCCTCTGGAAGAGAACCTATTCCATCTAGAAGAGAAATTAATTTCTCAGCTGTGATGTTCAAATTTGACATCTTGTTTATTTTGATTTTTTTCTCCTAACATGTCAATAGTTGTTATATGCAGATTTTGCCAGGACAGAAAGGGCTTTTATACCCTGATTGGGAGTCCTGGACCACCAAGTTTACTACAATCAGGAGTAGAGAAACTACAGGATATTACATGGGATATACCTTGTCATATGGAAAGGGGAAGCCTTCTCCTTCTGGGCACAGTGGATTGTGAAAAGGAAAAGAAAAAGCAAATATTCAGACATTTAGGTGCAGAGCTTTCCATAGGCACAAAACTTCCAGAGAGGAGAGAATGATAGCTGAAGAGGTTTCTACTCACTTTCCTGTTTAGAACTTTGGATGGAGACGGTGACCTTGGTGACCTTGCCAATGTGTGGATGGCAATAGATAGTACAGCAGCTGTAGAGGAAAGTGGTCAGATTATTGAGTTAGGGGCAATCTCAAGACACATTCCACCCACTGTTTGGCAAGGAAGCCCTCACTAGTCCCTCATGTTCCCCCAGCCTTTCAAGTGGAGATTAGGAGGGCAACTGAATAAATGGCTGGGGAGATTTCCAGGAAGATTTAGGGGTCACTATTATGTGGAGAAATCATTCCATGGCTAAGTGCTCTACTTTATAATATGTTTATTGGGCTGGGAACTAAATGGGAGTCTCTGCCCTGCCAGAGACCAGGGTGTCTTTGATATGAGTGGAAACAAATGGGGCCAATCCACAAGGTGAAGTGGCTATGTCCCCCTAGAGCACTGCCTAGGCAGAGTGAACATGGCACAGGTTACACTAGCTGTGGTCTACAGAGGCAGACTCCAGCAAAAAACCCACAGGTAGGACCAGCCCAACCACATCTTGGTCACCAGCTGCCCTGCAATGACCACTAGCAAAAATCCTGGCACCCTTCACCAACTCTGCAGAACAATAAGCTTTTCTTTATTACAAATTTCATCTCAGGCAGGAGGAAAAAAAATAGAGAAACAGCTGGATGATAAATGTATGTTTGAGTTGACTGAATATTTGTCTGAGAGAGTTTATTTTAAACCAAAAGAAATTATTTAAACTGGAAGAGAAAGTAATAGCATTAATTGGAAATTTTTAAATTAGTTATTTTTGCCTGAATGCCTAGCAGGATATGATCTATTCAGAAAGATTATATTAGTTATAGAGAAATAAGTAAAGAAGCTCTCAGAAGTGTGGAAGTATAAATAATTATTGTATACCACTGCATGAAGAAATAATTCACAATGTGCGTCTGTGTAGAAGTGTAAATAATTATGGATGAGCTCTCTACTAGATATAGATACAGACATAGATATAGACATAGAATAGACATAGACATAGATATAGATATAGACATAGATTGCCATGGTCTGAATGTTTGTGTCCTCTCAACATTCATATGCTGAACCCTAATCCCTTTGGGATGGTATTAAGAGGTGGGGCCTTTGGGATGTGACTAGATCATGAGGGTGGGACCCTAATGAATGGGATTAGTTCACTTGTAAAAGAGGCCCCAGAGAGCTTCCCTGCCCCTTCCAGCACGTGAGGACTAGAAAGAAGGTGTCATCTATGAACCAGGAAACAGGCCCTCACCTAATACCAAATCTGCTGCCACATTGATCGTGGATTCCTCAACCCTTAGAACTATAAGAAATACATTTCTATTGTTTATAAGCTATTCAGTGTATGGCATTTCATTATAGCAGCCCAAACAGACTAAGACATAGATTAGATATAGATAAAATGTATGTCTATATTTATCTATACATCTATTTATGTACTATATATGGGGAGCTATATATTTATATATGGTATAGTATGTAGTTGACATTGTGTGTATTTTCTTATATGTAAAATTTCAATTAGTAGCTTTTCATTTAATCGTTTCCTGAATTTTATATTATTTTCTGTAAGTAAAATTACTAGGTCAGTAGGAATGAGTATTTTAAAGATTCTTGAGGCCAAGCATGGTGGTTCATGCCTGAAATCCCAGCACTTTGGAGGCCAAGGTGGGATGATCGCTTGAGCCCAGGAGCTCAAGATCAGCTGGGCAACATAGCAAGACTCCATCTCTAAAAACAAATTTTAAATCAGCCAGGCATGATGGTGCATGCCTGTAATCTCAGCTACTTAGGAGTCTGAGGCAGGAGGATCACTTGAGCCCAGGAATTGGAGGCTACAGTGAGCTATGATCATGTCAGTGCACTCTAGCCTGGGTGACAGAGTAAGATCCTTTCTCAAAAAAAAAAAAAAAAAAGATTCTTGAGATAGTTTGCCAAATTAGTTATAGTTTCTTTCTCTAAGACAACTCATTCCTGTAAAATAGCCAGATATTTAGGAATGATGAAGATAAAACGAAAAGACCATATCAATCAAATATCACATTTTTCATTTATACTTTGGCTATTGTGAAGTCCAGATCTCAGGCAATGGTTTGATTCCTCTGAGGCATTTGCTCTTTATTGAAGACACATAGCTATTGACTATAAGGTGACACTGTGTGTTTGCCTCCCATTGTCTTATGTCTGTCCAGCCAAAAGGTATGCCTTTCCACCCACAAAGACTGTAATTCATTTAGGTATTATTATTAAATACCTTCCCCACCAAGTCTTGAATGTGATCAATTG
>NW_012150618.1:5505341-5505861 GCF_000956105.1 Propithecus coquereli | reverse complement strand
TCCCTACCTTCATATGCTCAGCTATTTAACTTTTGTCTCTCTTGGGCTCCCCAGCACAGAGCATTTTTTTAATCTATACCTACCTTCTACTTTGCATAACTGAGCCCTTCCTTCCCATTGAGTGGTTAATCTATTATTAAATATTTTGAGCAGTGTTGAACATCTAGATGGAGCACTCTGTCATTCAATAAGCATTATTCCTCATTGTAAGAGAATCATCATCGTAACTTTTAGAAGAGGATACAACTAGCCATGTCACATAAAATTGTACCATTTTCCTTCATTTAAAAGTAGAGTTTATAATGCACACACACTTACCCAATTATGTACCTAATTATGCTTATTTGGGCTTCAGTTGAGGAATATTGTTTTTCTTTCTTTGCTGTGGCAGATGGTTTTGCCTGCTATTCTGTAAACATGGTAAAGTACCACAGGATAGTTCAGAAAACCTTAACATTGGGCAAGTAACACAGATACCTTATCTTCTTCATTGCACAGTAAGAGTCTCAAGGACCATTTG
>NW_012150618.1:5501661-5503937 GCF_000956105.1 Propithecus coquereli | reverse complement strand
GCAGAAGAATGCTGGAAAAAATATTCATACTTTCAGCATCAAACAGAAATTTTTTAGCAAAATATAAAATTATCATATAAAGTATGAATGCAGAGTTTTCCAGATACATCTTCAATCTTCTTAACTTCAAACATCACAGCTTAAAAAAATAGAGCTCAGCCCATAGGCTGACTGTGGCCACCTAATTTCAAATTCTCCCACATATACTCCTCCCAAAAACATGCATGTCAATAAGAAGAACAAATACAGCCACCAGTAACCTATGACAATAACAGACAGACAGAGAATATTGAAATTTTAATTAATACATAAAAAAATAGTTATTTTACAGACCAGGGCCAAGGATCTAAGATTGTACAGAAGAGCACTGAATACATAATAATATATTATGGGTCCTAGTAGTAATGAAATACAGATAATATTAATTAGGACTTACCACCATAAGGAGAGGGTTGTATCCTGAATGGAGGAATACTGAGAAAAGAGCCAAAGCTTGGTACATCAGAGAACTGAAAACAGAGATTAAAAAGAAAGCAGCTTACGTGGAACAGATATTCCTCAGAGATATCACGAGTTATGTTACAGACCAACACAATAAAGACAATATTGCAATGAAGCGAGCCACAGAAATTTTTTGGTTTCCCAGTACATATAAAAATTATGTTTACACTATAATCTATTAAGTGTGGATAGGATTACATCAAAAAAAATTCTTTATTGCTAAAGAATGCTAATGACCGTCTGAGCCTTCAGCAAGTCAGAATTTTTTGGCTGGTAGGAAGTCTTGCCTCAAGGTTGGTGGCTGCTGACTGATCAGGGCAGTGGTTACTGAAGGTTGGGGCAGCTGTGGAAATTTCTTAAAATAAGACAACAATAAAGTTTTCCATATCTGTCCACAATTTTTTCCACAAAAGATATCTCTTGATAGCATTTTACCCACAGTAGAACTTCTTTTAAAATTGAAGTTGATCCTTTCAAACCTTGCTTAATCAACAAAGATTATGTAATATTCTAAATTCTTTGTTGTCATGCCAACAATGTTCAGAGCATCTTCACCTGGAGTAGATTCTATCTCAAGAAATCACTTTTTTTGTTCATCCATAAGAAGCAATTCCTCCATTCAAGTTTTATCGTCAGATGGCAGTCACATCTTCAGGCTCCACAGCTGTTCTAATTCTCTTGCTATTTCTATCACATCTGCTGTTACTTCCTCCTCAAAAGTCTTGAACCCCTCAAAGTCATCCTTTAGGGTTGGAATCAATGTCTTCCAAACTACTGCTCATGTCAATATTTTGACCTCCTTCCATAATCACAAATGTTCTTAATGGCATCTAGAATGGTAAATTATTTCCATAAGGTTTTCAATATACTCTGCTCAGCTGCATCAGAGGAATCATTACCTATGGCAGCTATCATATTATAAAATGTAAATCTTAAAGAATAAGACTTGAAAGTTGAAATTACTCCTTGATCTATGGGCTGCAGAATGGATGTTGTGTACGCAGGCATGAAAACAATATTAATTTTCTTGTGCCTCTCCATTAGGCTCTTAGGTGACCAGGTGCATTGTCAATGAGCAGTAATATTTTTCTAAGCAGTAGATCTCAACAGTGGGCTTAAAATATTCAGTAAACCATGCTGTAAACAGATGTGCTGTTATTCAGGCTTTGTTGTTTCATTTATATAGCACAGGCAGAGTTGATTTAGCATAATTCTTAAGAGCCCTACAATTTTTGGAATAGTAGATGAGCATTGGCTTTAACTTAAAGCCACCAGCTGCATCACCCTCTAACTAAAGATGTAAGGGCATTATATAAGGATATTAATATAGGGAACAATAACAGAGCAAGAATACAAGTCTTGCTGGGTGTGGTGGCTCACACCTGTAATCCTAGCACTCTGGAAGGTGGATGTGGATGAATCACTTGAGCTCAGGAGTTTGAGACCAGCCTGAGCAAGAGTAAGACCCTCTCTCTACTAAAAATGGCAAAAATTAGCCAGGCATGGTGGTGCATGCCCATAGTCCCAGATACTTGGGAGGCTGAGGCAGTAGGATTGTCTGAGCCCAGGAGTTTG
Organism: Propithecus coquereli; assembly: GCF_000956105.1. Classification (NCBI taxonomy): domain Eukaryota; kingdom Metazoa; phylum Chordata; class Mammalia; order Primates; family Indriidae; genus Propithecus; species Propithecus coquereli. Next base: position 5,501,861 of record NW_012150618.1, on the reverse strand, counting down.
AGGTTGCAGTGAGTTATGATGACACCACTGCACTCTAGCTGGGGTGACAGAAAGAGAATCTGTCTTGAAAAACAACAACAAAAAAATACAAAGTCTTCCTATATAGCAAAAGAAATATAAAGACAAACATTAACAGAACACACAGTGAACCACTCACCATAATTATAGCAATGCATATAGAAAATATAAAATTATTTAAC
>NW_012150618.1:5482332-5498283 GCF_000956105.1 Propithecus coquereli | reverse complement strand
CCACATTTGTTATTGGCTGGTTATTGGCAGGGGTATAAAGCACTGTCTTTTTGTGGTTTTGATTTGTACTTACCTAATGATTAATGGTGTTGAGTCATGTGTTTATTGGCTGTTTATATGTCTTTTATGGAGAACAGTCTATTCAAATGAATTCCAATTCAATTCCAATGGCTAGAATTGTCCATTTTAAAATTTCATTATCTTTACTTGTTGAATTTTATTCATTCATATTTTTTCTGTTCCTCAGACTAGGTAAACTGAATTGACCTATCTTTATGTTCACTAATGCTTTCTTTTGCCTGCTCAAGTCTTTTTTTCTTTGCATTAATTCTTTCACCTAGGCACATACTTGGAAAATTTGGTTTAATGACTTCTATTTATCTTCTTCGATCAGTGTACAACTCAGCCAATGAGTCATTAAGTTCTATTGATTCCTTTATTCTTAATATCTTTCCAATATGCCCTTCCCTATTGATCCTTGCCATCCTAATTTGGGAGCCTCACCATCTCTTACCTAGTTACTACATAAGTCTGCTAGTTGGTATCTTATCTCTAGTTTTCTTTCCCTTCGTTATGTCTTTCTCTTACATACTATTTTCTGTATTATTCTCAAACACAGATTTTACTATATTTCAGAGGTTTAAAAATGCTTAAAAATGTCAATGGCTCAACACTGTCTATAAGGATAAATACCGAACAATGGAACACTGAATTTTATTTGCATGGGATGCAAGAAACTTCAAACATATCTCACCATAACAGACAAGAACTCTTTAATAAACCTCAAAATCATCATAATGTTCACTTTAAAGGATCTAAAAACCCAAGACCATAAGCATGCCACTGTGATTTTATGCATAACTCTTGATGGACAAAAAAAAATGACTCATAGGAATAATTATGAGACTGAATATAATAAGGATTTGACTGAAGAAGAAAGTGAGACATAAACATAATATATAAATGTATTCTTTTGTTGGTTAGCAAGCAAAGCTTGAATTCATATCTACTTTTTAAAAATTCTCAAAATACTTACATTAAACTGATAGGGCTTCTTATACTTGATGGAATATTAGAATCAAAGAGATAAAATTACCTTATTATTACTTTATTTCTGAATACTTACTGAGTGCCTGTACTATGTCAATTACTGTCTAATTCCTCAGGGCATAAATATATATAAGAGATAGTTTTTTCTGTATCTCTCAAAGGGCACAGAGAGTAGTGATTTCACACAGCTGATTAATTGAAGTAAATACAGTGCCGTGACTATTTTGATTCCATTTTTTAATTTAAAAAGTTACTTATTTAAAATATGTGCAAAATGTTTAAGCTCCCCTAATAAAGCATTCCTTCATTTGTCATTGGTTTTTGCAGTTAATTATTCATGTCTTTAGCACTTTTTATCTCATTATCCAAACTTCTAGAAAACCACAATGTAAATCAAATTTTCCATGGAGATTATACTTGGAAAAAGTCAAGAGAATTTGGGAAACAACTGCTTTGAGAGGCAGGGCAGAAGAAAGAAACCAGCAAAAGAGACATCAAAAGAGTCAGAGTATCAAAGAAGAAAAAGAAAGGGATGCTAACGTTTAAAGCCTCAGTTTCCTTATCTGCAAAGTGGAAATAATGATATTTAATTTGTGTGATCATTGTGAGGAACAAAGGGTTAATGCTAGAAGATCATTTAATATAATGCCTGATGTTTAGTAAACACTCATAAATATTGCTGATTTTGTTTGCTATAAAACAACAATAATTTGGTGCTCAATCAGCCAGATCTACACCTAGACATAAACCAATTTCTGTGTCACAAACAGCACGTACCTCAGGTACTTGCTCTTTGAATCATTGATTATCTTATTTACTTAAATTAAAAAATGAAAATGGAGATGATACCTAAATTAAAAATTTGAAACTCAGCAGATGATTGGTAGCCTTATACTTTCAAGTAAAGAAACCTAGTCTAGACAAAGAGTCTCTTCCTCTTTTTCAAAACATTCCCTTAGTTGTAAAGTGACATTCTTTACAAATGAGTGGTATGAGAATTGCAATGAAAAACTACGGGCCTCGTCCAGATGAATAGTAGAAAATACACAAAGCAGAACTATGGAAGGTCAGGGAGCTGCTTTACATCTATTTGTTATATTTTGTCTTATGTGGGAGGGGCTTCACAGGCTTCAGGTTTCACCTAAGGGATTATGTAGAATGTCTATGATACCTGCTAGCACTTTCGTCATGGCTACTGTGACTTATAGACTATTTATGTTCATTGGGATTAGACACCTACTACAATTTTTTTAAACATTTAAATCAAGTAATTTGAGAAAAGCCAAGCATAAGGCTTCAGGTGGTGGAGGTATTTCAGGAATGACAGCATCAAAGAACAAATAATTGGCAAACTCTTTCATGAAAGCTAATTTTCACTGAGCCATGTGCAGTGTATTTTTATACAACCAGATGCCCCCTTCAATGTAGTCTTATTTTTATTTACATAGAAAAGTTATTTATAAAGTTGAGAGAGATCCATCAATTTGTTCTAATTTTGTTGAAAAAAAAATTTGCCAGAATCATGTGAAAGCATTTTCTACCCCATTTATCTAAGTGTCTTAGTTGGTGAGGTGAGTTGACCCAACAGAGAAGTTGGAAATAGCAAACCTTCCCCCACAAGCCCATCAGGGAAAAGCTTTGCTGGAGTTCAAGATGTTAACATCACCCACTGGCTAATTAACACTTGAGCAAACTTACTCAATTTGGTAAAGTATTTCTAGCCAGTGCAATCAATGAAGCTTTTCCATAACTACTTACTAAATAGTGTTTTTCCTAAATTTCAGATTTTCAGTGGACTATTCCTAAGATAGTCAAACAATTCTGACAGAGAATTTCCTCTAAGCATTGATGTTTGAGTATATTATTTCTAAGGGGGGAAAGCCCTTCTAATTCAATATAATAGGAAATTGGCTTTTATTGCAGTTATTTGAATGATTAGTTATGCCTTTAATGGCTACATGAACAAACCAATGAACATATAAAAGAGAAGTCAATTCCACAGTAATAGAAAAATGCAAATTAAAACTGAATGAGGTAATGTTATACACCTACCAGAATGACTAAAATAAAAACAATCAACAACACAAGTGTTAAAGAAGATGTAGAAAAACTGGAACCATTGGTAGGAGCATGAATTGGCACAACCACTAAAGGTAAACATATGCATACCCTATTAATCAACAATTCCTCTCCTAGGTATTTGTTTGCCCAGAAAAAAATGAACATGTATACTCACCAAAAGGCATGTAGGAGAATGATCATAGCAACGTCATCTCTAATCCTTTTGGGTGATTCTTTCCCTGACTTGGGTAGTTTTCTTACATACATACACTGATCAGTAAGCAGTTGAATATCCTTGGGGGAATTCTCTGCAAATTTCCAGTTTTCCTTGCACAGCCCTAGTAACTGCAGATGCTTTGTTCTGCCTGAACTCCCAGCATCATATCCTTAACGTGGATAGTCTGACATGCTCTACCTTGGTTCCCCCTCTCTGCACTGTGACCTGGAAATTCTCTGGTAAGCTGAATTATAGATGTACATCATTTGTTTTCCATCAAGGATCATTTTCCAATGTCTTGAAAATTATCATTTTATTAATATATACTTTGTCCTTTTGTTTTCAGGCAGGTGGGTAAATGCAGCCTTTGTTACTGTCTTGTCTAGAAGCTAAAATCTTCTAGCTATCTGTTTTTACCTGAAGAACAACTGAGGGCCAAACTGTGGTTCTTTTGGGTTAGGTGTTTGGCAGATATTTTCTCTAAAGTCAACAAAGTGAGCCTCTCACTTCAAGAAAAACAACTGGTAGTATTTGTTATCAATGATAAAATATAAGCTTTTAAGCAAAATTTAGAATTTTAGAAAATGTGAATCTGCCACAATTAATTTGAGAGTTTCCCAGTACATAAATAACTTACCTAATGAAATCAGTGGTGGTCTTATCACACATGATTTTTGAAGGCTGTGTAATAAAATGTGTCAGCCTGGGAAGTTATATGTTATTTGTTGCACCACTATTTTCCAAATGACCAATGCATGATATTACAAAATCATACATGAGTAAAAAAAAATCCATTCTAAGTACAAAATAAACCAATGGATTTTAATGTAACATCACTGATACAATTTAAGATTTCATACTAAAATTAAGTTTTAAGGAACTGCTAGTTCTTGAGTTTTTATATAGTATTGAAGACGAGAATACATTGTTATTTGAAACAGCTGTTACAATATTTCTCCCTTTTCCAAACACAGATATATGTGTTGCCAGATTTTCTTTATATCGTTCAATGAAATCAGTATGCTGCAACAGAATGAACCAGGAACAGATTTGTGAATCCAGGTATATTCTATTAAGCCAGACATTAAATAGATTTGCAAAATATAAATCAATGTTGGTCTTCTTGCTAAATATTTTTGCTTTAAAAATATAGCAATTGTTTATAAAAATAAGTTATTTATGTTAACTAGCATGGGTGTATTGTTTTTCTTAAATGAATTAAGAATTCTAAAAAAGGTCTTAATTTGAATTTCTATTATGGTAAATATCAATAAATAACACCACATAAATAAAAAGCTTTTGAGACTTCCAGTAACTTTAAAGCGTGTAAAGGGTTCCTGAAACAAAAAGCTTTGTGAGCTTCTGCTATAGAAAAACCACAGGCCAGAAGACTTTTTTTCAACTCTCCTTCATTATTGTTTTCTCATTTGAAATTTTCTTCCTAATCCTCTTCTTTCTGTGTTAATTCAACCATTTGCTCTTCTCTGGTCTATCCTTATTCACACCCTCGTTCTGCTAACAAGGTCTTGCCCAGATGTCCCCCAGGGTTGGGAATTAACCTCTATATCCCAATCTCCAAATCTAGATATCAGCCACTGATGCCAAAACCACTTCATGCAGTTGTAAGCCTATCGGGACCTCTGCCCTTGCCCCACAACAAATACACTTCTGTCTCCACAGCATCATGCTCCTTTTCTTTACTTGTTGTGTGACCTGTGCAAACCTGGGCAGCTCCAGGAGCCTTTTCAGTTCTGTGTGCTTACTGTGTTCTTACTGTGGCTAGTATGTCTGCCTTTGTATGAATTTCGGTTGTTCTTTACTTTGCCAGTACAGCTTCTCTTGAACTTTTTGGCTTCAAGTGTGGGTGCTCAGGACTTCCAAGCATTTTGTCTATTATAACATGTAACTGAAAGACCATAATCCTACATTCATTGTCTAAATTGTTTTCCTATATCCCATACTTTGGAAGTGTTTTTTCTAGAATTTCCCATGCCTTTTACTTGTTCAATGGGCCCACAATCTCTCCCTGCAATTTATCCCAACACTCACACAATTTGATTACCCAGAAGAGCATAAGGACAACTATAAGGATGATTATTTCTGTGAAGTTATTTTCCATGAGATCATTTTATAAAAAATATTACATGAGATCAACCCATGGGGTCAGTCAAGGGAATGGAGGTGAAGAAGAAAGATCCTGTCATTTAGAGTTTTCCATCCAGATACTATCCCGTTCCCTGTTGTTCTGAAATTAAAATGAATAAGATATTCTCAGAGGTTTTTGAGAGAGCCGATCATCTGGGTTTTTTTCCCTTAAAGATACAATGTCATGAGGTAAAAATAAATAAATAAATAATGAGATAAAATAAAACCCACTTGCTATTAACTTGCCCCTGGTTTTCCTTAACGGTATTGCAGCTATGCAAAGATTGGATTAAGAAGGGCAGGATTTCCTGAGGAAACGATTTCCTTTTTAATTCTGTCACAGTGTTTCCCTTCTCAGTTGAGATTCAAGCCATCTCAGCATAGCAGGTTGGAAAGTACTTAATTCATGAGTACTCTTTACTTGGCATATGGCTCCGTAATTATTAGCTAACAGCGCAGAGTAAAACACTGACGAAACAAGTTCATCATCATGTGTTGCCGATGCTCTTTTCTAGTAAAAAAGAAAAAAGCCCTCAGAATTATTGCTTTGGGATAGTATTGTGTTCCCTTAACTTAAAAGATTATTTTAAAATTATTTGATGGCAGTATTTTCTTCAGTCAATTTATTCTCATTTTTAGTTCATCTCATGCTGTCTATTTTTAAAGTAAGGAGGAAAACAGAAAACCTTAAGCACATCTTATGGGTGTTTTGTCCTATTATTCCAGTTCGAGGAGAATGACTGCCATCTGTTCTTGACACTTTTGTTGATAGCTTCCATGAGTATCTAATAACATGCTTGGACTATTAAATCAAATTAGTCTTCTATGAAAGATTTCAAAATTCAGGATGTCACCTCCTTCTTAAGAATATGCCCAGGTGCTCCTGTTTCTAATCATATGGCAGATTAGTCACACAGAATAATCCTCTCCCACATGCTGGAAGTGGTGGAAGAAACTAAATTGCTGGAAAAATATTTTAAAACATGTACAACTCCTTTCTAAATGCAATCCTGAGCTTTCAAATTTCCAAAGCCACCAAATATTTGACTGAAACCTGGAAAACTTAGCAGGTCAGCAGCCTGAAAACTAGTTTTTGCCTTGAGAATGACTACCCAGCTCTAGTTATCTTGAGCTTCCACAGTAGTATGGGGTATGAGAGAGAAGAGGTAAAACTCATTATGTTCCCATGGTAGGAAATCTAATAAGAGATGATCCCACAGAGCTTGGACTTACAGTGAAAGTCAGGATTAGAAATAAATCTTGCCATGCCAAGGGGATATGAGAAAATTTTCTTATCTCACATCCACTGCCAAGTGGAGGGAAAAATCCTTCTTTGAATTTTCATAATCCCAAACGGACGCTTGCATTGCAGTTGAGATCTGAATTCATACTACCTGGGAATGGAGTGTAATTCAACTGGCAGAATCAAATGCAAATCTCTGCAGGGATTTGACTTCAACTCACATCTCAAAGAAAAATGAGCAGCTCATTGCCAAAACTCACAAAACCGAAAAAGGGAAATTAAAATAAATAAATAAATAAGTAGAAACTAGCAGAAACAACAGTCCATAAAGAAAAAAAATTCAAAATTAATGCAGATATTGAAAATATCAGAAACACAATATATAATACCAATGTTTAAGAAAAGAAAAGCTTGAAAATATGGTCAGGGACAAACAGATTTGTGAATGAGCAAATAAACCTAGCAATAAAATAGTAAACTTTAAAACATTAAGCAGAAAATCTAACAAATATAGCTGGATTTGTGAATTGAAAAATGAATCTGAATAAGGTATAAGATATCTAAAATACAGTCCAGAAAGTCAGGGAAATAAAGAGGTTAAAAGACACACAAAATGCAATGAGAAGTGTTAACATATATTTAATCAGTATTTCAGAGGGAAATGATACAGATAACAGGACACACATAACACTAAAAAGAAATAATCATCAAATCCAAAAATTTAAAAAATCCCAAGAAACATAAGTAAATACAAATCTATTTCAAAAGAGTCACCCACCATAAACAAACTATAGGACAATTAAAGAAAAAAAGAAAAGAAAGAAAAAAGAGATCTTAGAAGTAGTCAGAAAGAAAGGACATGTTCCTAAGGGTCTGATAATAAGACTGATGGCCAAATTCTCAACAAAATGGAAGCCAGAAGTGGAGAAAATGTATCTCTAATGAGTTGAAAAAAATATTAATAACTATAAATCTAAAATTGGAAATCCTGTGAAACTATCTTACAAGAATGACATTGATGTAAAGACAATTTCATATAACAAAAACAGAGAATTGCCTACCAAATATCTTCACCAAAGGGAAAGGAAAATGCAAAGATGGATTTTAGGTAGGGGAGAGAAAGAGGTGCATGTGGTCGGGGGGTGAAGAGAGACCCAGAGGGGAGTAGAGAGGTGGCCAGCAGGAGAGGACAGATATGCAAAGACAGTGGATAAAAATGTGGGTAAATGGAACAAATTCTAGCTGTATAGACACCAATAGTAATGTTTCACTAGTGGAACAAATTGATTGAACTAAATTATTGGGCAAAAGAAGCATATAGATTTGAGGGAGGGTTAAAAAAGAATTCTAAATTGCTTTTAATGTGTGGGAGAATGTAAAGAGTGAATATCTTATTTTCTTAATTAGCTACGGTAATGAAAAATGCATAGAGTGTATTTTATCAAACTAGTTGAGGAAAAAATTTGAATTAGAATAGGGTAATAAGGATCCAAAAGTAGTTAAGAAAAGAGGAGAAAGAAAGAAAAGTGAGAAAAACTTAAAGCAGGCTAATAGAAAGAAATAAATCCAAAGACATGAGAAATATAAACACCACAGATAAATGAAAGATTTTCAAGTTAGATTAAGAAAAAATCCAGCTATATATTGTCTATAAGGGAAGCACACAAAATTAAGGATACCAAATATTAACAGCAAATAATAAAAAATATATATGAAGCACATACTAACAAAAAAAAAACTGACAAAAATAAAAGGGACTTTAAGACCAGAATAAACAAAGCAAAGCAAAAAATCTTAGAAATATTAGTTGCTATATGATTATAAAAGGTTCAATTTACCAGAAAAATATGATAATTCTAGTCTGTATATATTTAATAAGATAGCCTCAAACTATATATAAAAAATAAAGATTAAGAGATCGAAATGGAGATCATTATTATGGTGGAAAAAGTTCTCATTAATGTAGAGATCATCAGACAAGGCTGAAAATCTGAAAAGCACAATTAACAATATTGATCAAATGGACATATACAAAACTTTATACCCATCAATGGCAGAATCCAATTCCTTAAGAATACATGGAACATTCATAAAAATTGACCCCATGCTATACTCTTAAGTTTAACCACAACAAATTGCAAGAGATTGTATATAACTCATCTCTTTTAACCTCTATGCAATTAAGTTGGATATTAATAACAAAGAATAACTAAAAACACTGAATATGTTTGGAAATTTCACAATTTTGTGCAAAAATTTTATATATGTGTGTGTATATGTATATGTACATGTGTAAACATATGTATTGTGTGACTATGTATACACATATATTAATACATTTATTTATGTCAGTGGTTGAAGAGAATGCAGTGATATTTTAGGGATATTGTCTCTAAATATATGGGCATATGGGATTGCTTAATATAGAAGTATCATTTAAATATATTTTTCAAATCAATATATATCAAATCTTGATACTAAATATTCGGATGTGTGTGCATGTATCTATTAGTAAATAAATAGGGCTTTCAAATGTAAAGGTGAAAAAAGAAACAACTATTACTTATATGATTTAGAAAATTCATTTAAAAATACACGACTTAAAAATTTTCACTGTATATAATCTATGAATGATCCCTTGGGGACATTTCAGTACTCATTTTTAGTAAGCAAAATTCATGTCTCTTATAATCATTGTAGAATGAATTTTAAAATTTCCATAGATATTCTCTGGAGAATGTAAGTCATAATGATATTGGTATTAATTTGCAAATTACTGTGATTTCTTTCTTTTAAATTAAAATCCTCAATTGTGTATTATTCTAATTGTATGTAAATGTGCACACCAAAGTGGATTGAAGAGGCAATGAGAACATTTCACTAGGAGATATATAAGTAAATTACCTGCGACCTGTGTCACTGTCAAAAAGTGATTTATGATGTAGAAGACCATAAAGTGAAGTTACTGCTATGATAGTAATGACCTACTTGTTGCAAATAAATGTAGAAAATAAAACAGAGCATAAGAGAAATTACCAATTGCCAGCCCTGGGTAGTCACTGTAATCTTAGAATATTATACTCAGTACCTAATACTTAATAGGTACTAAATAAAGTTTTTTGGGTGAGTAAACAAATGTGTGTATGTATGTGAAAAAACCTAATCTATAGTTGGACTGTTTGCAACCCCTCAAAATCTTTAATAAGAAGAAGGAATTGGGAGAGGAGACTGAAAGAAAATAGGAAAAATAACACCCTTTCAAGTGAATAAGATTTTCCATTTAATGAAAAATTCAAAGTGTTCTTTTCCTGTCCTCAATTCTAGATTACTTTATTTGGTTATTTCCATTCTTTTAACTAATAGTGATAATAGCTACAACTTATTGGGGGCTTACCACATGCCAAACAGAGGAAAAAATTAAGAGTAATTGGAGGTAGACAATATGAGGGCAAAGATTGAAGGGGACTTACAAAAATGTGGTACACACTTACATGAACCACGAAATGAAAAGAAAATAAGAACAAGTAAATAGATTCTTATTTTCCCATAAATTTTTACTCTGTCAAGTATCATTTTTAACTATGTTTATTCATATTTTTCTCCAAATATGGATCATCTTGAAATTTTTAATGTATACATTTTAGACATTTCTATCTTGAGCAGCTTTATAGATGATATCAAAAGATAGATAACAACACAAAATGGAAATATTCAAATAGACTTCACAAGAAAGCAAAAGTTTCTCTGTTCGAATACACGTATTTGATTACTTAGTATGTGCCAAGTGAAGTTTATAAGAGCTTAGCATATATTAGTTCATTTAACACTCACAAAAACCAGATGAGTTAAGTATAATTATTATTCCTACTTTAGGGGTAATAGAAACAAAAAGTTAAATAATTTGCCCCAAATACTGCTAATTAGTAATCAGATTTAAACAAGGTGATTCTGCCTTTAACGCATATGCTGAAAAATTGCTACCAGTGCATCTTTTCTGCATTCACATCACCTAATTCATTCCCGTAATTTCTTGGTGCATATACAGAACAGTGATAATTATCTGAAGAGGCCAATAAGAACCTGAAGCCAGAGACATGAGGTGATGTATAGAGGCGCAGTCAGGTGGGCCCAGGGCAGGAAATGGAACTCTCCTCTCCTGACTTCCAGATATGGGCTCATTTTTCTTCTGAGCAGCCAGAATCTGAAGGTTGTTATAAAATATGTGATTCACATGATGAAACCTGTGTATTTGTGATATTTGTCAAGATATTGTTGTCTGAATGTAGAGAATTATTAAGATTTATTCAAATACAAATGCAATACTAGGTAGAACAAATAAAAAGAGAAACATATTAGACAATACCTGTAAAAATCCATATGACTTATTTCAGCAATGCCTTTCATATAAATGTCTCAAATATTTCAAACTTTTGAATCCAATAATTAATAGTATAATTAACATTAATACTCAAATCCAGGGAGTTCCAGTATTACATTAACCCATATAGGAAGTCCAGACCTTTTTGAAGTTTCCATTCTTAGAGTATTTCTGGGAATTCCCAATGTTTTACTTAAGTATATGTCGATGTGTCAGAATATCATTAGTCACTTGCTACTGGTAATCAGCCGCCATTGCTCAGTGCCAATCCTTGCCAATTCTCTCCGTGCGACAATAAATGTTCTAGGGAAGTGAGAGGGAGAATGGCCCTTCCCTCTGTGTTGAGCTCAGTTGGAAAAGTCCAAAACTATTTTGTTTCTCATTGTTTCTGAACTTGGAGAAAATCTCTCTTTCTTCTTATACAGAGCTATCCTTCTCCCTAGGGACTGGTAGGCCAAGACCTACCATATTGGTTCTATTCCTATGGCAGGTTTACCAAGCAAGATACCTTTTCCTCTTGTGATGCATTTTTCTCTCTAGTCATTAGGATATCACTTCTTAGATTTTGTTTTGCCTCCTGTAAATCACAATGGCAGTTAGAAACGGCTTCCTATAATTGAACATTCAGTTTATCAAAGTAGGGGACAGATACATTGTTAGGCAATGGAGTCAGGGGGAGACAGGAACTGAGGGTCACTTAATTTCACAGGACTGATTTATCTATCAGCCAGTCCAACCCAGTCAGAGCACCTGCTTAATGTGTGTGGAACTGAAATATCCTGATGGAACAGATATCTCCCTCCCCAGTTCCATTGCTGTTCCATGAAATTTCATCACTGATAGTTCTTTAGACACTAGCATGAATTTACCTTCTTTAAACACATTAGCAAAAATATTCCAAAGATAAATTTTATTGAAAAGAATCGATGGGCTACTAGATTTTCTTCCACAAACCATCAAAGTTCAGTGTCCCCAAATAATCATTCTTTATAGTCTTGGAGTCAGTCACCTTGCAGGTAAGTAGGCAGGCCCTTTGGCAGTGGAAAAGACTTTATTTTGAGTCTTCCACGTAGAATCTTATCATAGAAAAAATTGTCATTGCTTGTTAAAACTGTAAGGATGGTCTTTATTCAAGACTATCACAACAGGGGAGAAAGATGGAGCACAACTCTGAATATAAGAGGGATAAGTAGGGGGTTATAACCAATGGGCAGAGAGAGGGGGTCATTGGATGGGAAATTGCTAAGAAGAGATGTCAGAGATAGGGAGAGTCTTGCTAAAGGCAGACCAAGGCTGAGGCCTAGTGAGAAGAGGGCTCCGAGAAGCCTGACTAAAATTTGGACAAAGGGGGAGTCCTTTTCAATCACTTGAGGACAATGCTCAGAGTGGAACTCACTTGCCAGAGTTAGATTCAGGCTTCAAGAAGGATGCTGTGAAGGTTCTGAAACGCTGAGCGAGGCTGTCTATTGCACTTTAGTATTTACACATTCAACTTTGCTCAAGTGGTAACTTCCAATCAACTCAATTTCAAAAAATATTGATTTATGACTTTTTTAAAATGTCAGAAAAGATTCTGAAATGGAAAATGTACAAATCATAATATTCAAATAATCTGATAGTAACATCCCTGAATCCTATCATAATATGCATGCCCTTACCTATCTATTTTGTCAGTGATGGCTACCATCTCATTGCTATCTCTTCTTCTACTGTTCCCTTCTCTCCCTAACTGCACATATGACTTCACCAACTTATCACATAGTCATCAATTTAGAAAAAGTATCTGGAAAAAAACCTATTTCATTCTTTGTAATCTATTTAGATAGGAAGTGATTTCCACAACTCATAAAATTGTGCAGCAGTAGAAAAGGTTTCAACAGTCGTCTCTTCCAACTTCCTCATTTAGCAATTCAGGAAACAGAGGTCCAGACTAGTTAGTGATTTAATTAAGTTTAGTAGTTAGTACTGAGATAAGAATAAACATAGGTTTCTATATCTAAAGTTTAATATACGTTCTAGTATTAAAAATAATTATAATTAAGAATTTTAAAAGCCTGAACTAAACATAATAGAAAATCTCAGTTCCTCCTGCTCCTCTCAGAAGAGACAGAAAGGGACTGTCACCACCATCTTTAGCTCAGAAAGAGTTGATATGATACTGGCTGGATTATACTGTTTCTAGAACTTTGAGATCCTGATATTTCCACTGAATATGTTATTTATCAAGAGTCCTAGTCAAAGATCAATAGGAATTGTAGGAAAGCCCTTAAAGCAGAAGTTGAGAGATTTGTAGCATTTTCTTGATGCTGTCATTCACCAATCATATGATCCTGGACAAGTTTCTTAACCTTCCTGATCACAGCCTTCTCGTCTACAAAATAAAGGGAGGACATAATTGTGTAGGGTCCTTATAGTTTGAAAATGTTGGTTTTATCTTGCGCTAAACTGGGTGGGGGTGGATAAAATTAGCATATTTAAAGAAAGTACCTCACACTGGGTTGGTGTACAGTAAATCCTCAAAATAAAAATTAGGTAGTAAGGGATTGTCTCCCTCATTCACCCACCTTTCCTCTCTCCTTCCCGTCCTCCCTCCCTCCCTCTATTCCTTCCTTCCTTCCTTTCTCACTCTTCCCTCCTTCTCTTCCTTCCTTTCTTTCTCCTTCTTCCCATCCCTGTTTTCCTTCCTTCCCTCCTTCCTAAATCCTTCTCCCCTCTCTTCCTTCCTTCCCTTCTTTTTCTTTCTTTGTTCCTTCCTTACCACCTTCCTTCCTTCAGGTGTGAGCCGGCAGGTGAGGCATGGGGAATGATGGGCAGACTCATGGGCAGGAGACCACCAGCTTAGTGAGCAGACTGCCATAGACCATAGACTACTTATTTGATTAGAATGTTAACATATGTTACTTGGGTCCTAAGGGAAAAAAGTACAAAATAAGTTTTTAAAAAATTTAACCATATAAGAGAAGAAATTCCCATTAATGAATCACTAATGCAATCAATTTTGACTTTTCAGAGTCAAATCCAGACATGCTCTCAAAAAAATAACCCTAAAGTTTGTGTAGATGTGGTATATTAAATATCCAACAGGAGCATATCAACATGAAATATTGATGAAAAATGGGTCATTAGTGATTTTCATTCCTTGTTCAGTGGCTTTACTAGCTAGTGATCACTCAGACTGAAATGTGTCTTCTTTCCTGACCAATTACCTCATTCATCAGCCTAAGAGAGTGTGAGTTTAAATCTCTTTCCTACTCCCTACTTTCATCAACTCTGATCTTTCTTTTAAAGTGAGATCTAAGTCTACTTAGAAAATTAAAAAATATTGCTAGCCTACAGAAATACCTCTAACCAATATGAGCAGTTGGGCAAAAAATCACCAGCTATGATGAGTCAGTTCTTGTGTGGAAGCCTCAGTCATTCAGGCTTGACTGAAGTGAGCGGATGTGCTTTTCTTTGCTTTGCATGCACCATTGTCAGTACAGTCAGGAATGGAGAGTGCACGTTAATACAAGGAAGCTGGGAGATTTTTACATTTGGGGAACAATTTTAAAAGGCAATGCCACAAGCAGCCTAAGAAAAAAGGGATGAATGAAATAAAGATGGTGAGATTTAAGGGGAGACACAACCTCTTCTCTTTCTGCTCTGGATTGTGCTCCTTTCATATGTAATATTACAGTCAAGATTAATGGTTGAGCAAAAGCCAGAAAACGCAGCACCATATGTTGTGTACGGTGTTACAAGGAAGAGACTATTAATTGTCTAAAGAGGAAAGGCCTCCTGAGGAGACTGAAAGTGACTTTCTGGAGGAGAGAAAGGACAGATAAATAAGTTCTCTGAAACAGCAAACAGAAAAGATGGTGAGTGCAAGCAAAAAAAAAATGGTCTCTCTTATATCCAGCAAAGTGTTTGAGTTTGGACGAGAGTGAGCCTCAGCTGCGAGAAAGCGCGTGAGATCCTTGAGGAGTTGAGATGGTAATTTTAGAGGGAATCTTAAAAGGGGGAGAATCTTGAAGGATACCCAGGAAGTACAACCACAACAAACCTTCCCATAAAGACCCTTCATCACTTTAAAGCCAAGATATGGGTACAGGAAGGAACTGGGGCTGACATTTCCATATCCCAAAGTATGCAAAAGCATAAGCTCAGGAGCCAGACTGCTGGGTTCAAATCCTGGTTCTGCCACCAGCTGAGGACCATGAGCAAGTTCCATAATTTCTGTTTTCCTCAGGTTCCCTTCACTTAGAAGAGGGCTTGGCACTAGTACATACTGAGTACATACTCACTATTATTAAAATAACAGCACATTTATATTGTTTTATTGTTTCATATATACTTACGTTTATTAATAAAATGTAACTATTCTGCAAGAATTCCTGTCTTGTATTTTGGATATTTCCAGGAATGTCAAATAGGAGAAAGGAGAATATGCCAAGCAGGGTATAGTACTTAAAATTATCCAGGGAAACTTGTGTGTTTGTGTGTATGGGGGGGTGGGAAGGATTAACCCTGTGCAACAAATATGTCATTCCCTTTTTGCATGAAGTCAAGTGGGAAATTTACCGAGGAGACATTGTACACAAATTTTATACATAAGTATCTTTTTCCATGGAGAAGATCCTAACTTTCATCAATGTTCAAAGGATTAGATATATCTAGTTTATTCATCCATAAGCATTTTTATAGAGAATATTTTATCACACACCTACCTTTAGCAACTAATTAAAAGCAATGAATCTGACTCATAACTTAAAATATAGCTTGGTATTCAACTCAGCTGTGACCTCTACAGATGTCTGGTGGAATTATTATTGAGGTGGGAATGAGAGTCAATACAGACAGAACTCAGAAAATCTGTGC
>NW_012150618.1:5460503-5479902 GCF_000956105.1 Propithecus coquereli | reverse complement strand
TCTAAAGTTGAAAATAGCTTTGAAGATCATTGAGTTAAGCCTACTATCTGGTGTTTGAACCCTTGCTATATAGCATGTAAGCCAAGTCCATGCTGAATTTCTCCAGCACCAATCAGCTCTCAACAGACACAGAGAGCTCACTTAATCATTAGTCAGCTCTAACTGGAAGAAAGTTTCTATGCCTTTTGGAAGCAAAGATTGCTAATTTGTTTTTTTTCCTGTTTAAAACACAGCTGGAAACTTAAGTAAGGTTTTTTAGCCTCTTATTTTTGAAGTTGGAATTTAAGGAGATCAGAGAATAATCAATCCAAAGTTTCCCTATGAAGAGTAAAATATAACTGGTGGTTATATTTCATATTTCAATTCATTTTCTTACCTAAAAGTAATGACTATAAGGACCTCAGACTGTTAAGAGAGTGAATCATCCAGGGATAAAATTCATTCCCACATTTCAGGGTGACTTTGGATCAGAACTCCAGAGAAGTGAGAGCAATTCCATATTAATCAAGAACAAGTTGTGATGTTTAATAAGGATGCCTGAGCACCTATTTCCACACAGCAGTCCTGAAAACACCAGCTTCTTTGCTCTGTACACAATTAATCTTTCATGCCATTCCAGCTAACATCATGATCAAACCCTTCATCTCTCGTTTGTTTTCAAGGTATCTCACAGATTCAGGAAAGACTTCTGCTCATTGGTGGCTTGCCTCATAGAAACAATCTTAACAGCAACAACAGTGCTACTTGAGTTTCTAAAAGCCTGTCTGAGATGCAGAAGCATCATTAAGAAGTTAATGCCGCTAACAAATATGTCTTTCTAATGAGAATACTATACCTTACAATGCCATGCACAAATTTTTAAAATAAATCTATTACGTTACCTGTCAGTTTCGCATTCTACTGACAGCTCTCAGCTTTTAGATAAATAGGCTGGTTCTTTTAGAAAGCATCAAAGCATTTTGTTCCTGATCAGGAACAACTGAAAATGGGTACAGTAATTCTGAACACTAAATGGACTTTCTGCTGTTTTTCTGTAATGATCTAGGATGCAGATACCTGTGTTTAGGTAGCAAGTGTTTGATGCTGAAATATGCTTACTCAGGCTTAAGTTTCAGGCCTCCCAAATGTATTGATCCCTGTCAATACCTTAGGAGGTGCCTGCATGATTTTGTACTTTTTTTCTAAATGAGCACCCCAAACTTCTTACGAGCTTCAGTCCCCATGAAACCTAGATCTGCCTGTGCACTTATTAGATGGATTGAGTATTATGGGTAATTAAAAAAAATGTTTGTTCACCATCCTCAAAAAGATAACAATCCTATTAAAGAAATAGTATTCTGTATATTTGACCCCTCTCCCTTTTTTTAGATTCCACATATAAGTAAAAGCATGCAGTATTTTTCTTTCCATGTCTAATTTATTTCATTTAGCATAATGTTCTCCAGATCCATCCAAATTATGGCAAATGACAGAATCTCCTCCTTTTTAAGGCTGAATAATGTTCCTGTGTGTGCGTGTGTGTATACACACACACCCCCGCAGTTTCTTTATCCATTTATCCACTGATAAACGTCTAAGTTGTTTTCCTATCTTGGTTATTGTGAATAGTATAAGCTTTATCTTTTAAATAACTTTAAAATCTGTCGATTTCTCTCTATGTCCACTACCAAAACCTATTCAAATGCCAATCTTCCATCCACAGACAACTGACTGCAGAACGCCTCCCAGCAGGTCTCTCTCATCCACTTTTGACCCCTCCTGCTTTAAAAACACGAATCTGATCTGACGTTGTTTCTAAGCAAAATGTATAATGTTCTGACATTGCTCTCAAAATGCCAGGCTTTCCCCAATTGGACGCCTTGCCCCTGCCTCCTTTCTCATCTTACTCCTTGCCTCCTCCCTCCCTGAGTTCCACCCAAACTGGACTTTTTAAGGATCCCATAGAATAACTTGTTTTTCCCTAACTCATGCTGTTCCCTTGAACTGCTCTGCCTTATCCATTATTCAGATTAAGTTCGAAATTCATTTCCTGAAGGGAACCTACTTAATACTTCTACATACTCTCAAACTTTTTATAATTTCAAATCATAAGCTTACCATGGCTTATAATTATCAACTTTTGCCATTAATTGATTAATGATCGTATCCTCAACTAGACTATAGGTTTCTTGAGGGCAGCATTCAAGTCTGTTTTTATTCATTGTTCCAAATGAGCAGAAACACAGTGCCTGGCACATAGTAGACACTGCATAAAATACTGTTTCATGCAGGCATGAAAGAATGAATGAATGAATTAGTGTTAGCTCGGTGGCATTGAGATATGAATCTTGCCTAATGGAAGGCTGTAGCTTGTACTCTATCAATTTTATGATTGTTTTATAAAGATCAAATGAAACTCTGCAAGAAAAATTTTTTATGCTATTGTCTTTATCACTATTACAGAGGAGCCAGTGACAAAAGTGCATACTTTGGGAAAAGGAATTAATTTAACCAAGATGAAGAGTTACATTAGGGATCGAGCCGAGGCCTGCAGTATGCTCTCTCTTTTGGGATTTTACTCTCTGTTCCTTGGAACATGAAGGCAAAGGAGCTTGATTGATGGCTGCCTTTCTGCTCACATCCTGATAGCATTAAAAGGTTCCTTGATAACATCAAAAGATGTTTCTTTTAGCCTACTGGCATATGAACTCAGAAAAATTATAGTTCCCAAGTGACGTAGACTTTGGTGTAATGGACATCTGTTTATATAACAATTTATGTAATTAGAGCTGGGTAAAAAGAACTTGAGTTAATATGAAAGAATTTTCTTGAAAGCTGTAGAACAATCATTTCTATGGCTGTTCCAACTGTTCAGAGAGATAGTCACCAAAACATTCCTTATAAAAGCCCTTTGAGTGAAGTAAAAAAATTGGAGTGATACACAGTCTTGATTCCAATTCATGTAAATTCTGCTCTGTTTGATTTTCTATGGCCCGTGTTTATAGCCCCAGTAGGGGTGAGAAAACTGCAAAGAGGAAACTACTTAGAGGTTGTACCTTGTACCTTTAGCTGCACAATCTAAGCAGACGGGTGGCCAGTGATTTCTCTGAATACCTAATCATAACTGCAGTCAGCCACTCAGACTTGGAAAAGAGTCATCCACCAGCAAGGACATTGAGGGCTACCGTCCAATCCCTCTTCTGGTCTGTCCCCAACTGGTGCAGCAGCGTCTACCAGGCTAGTCAGGAGATGAAAGGAAAGGAGGAGAGTAAGGCTGTTGTGTTGGGAGTTTCTGTGGGTGCTACTCCAAATTTGCTCATGTAAACACACATCTGGTTCCCAAAATCTGTGGTCCTCATATTTTATTTATTTACGAAGCCCTCCACGGTGCTGCTATAGGCTCAGAGTCCTACCTTCTAATGATGAAGAGAGCTAATAAATTTCTCTCTGGCTTGCGAAAAAATGACCTTCAACTGTAACTGAGCCAATAGTAGACCTGGAAATTTGCCTTCAAAAATGACTTGTTCATATGGTTTGTCTTGACCAGCGCTCTCCCTTCTAGAAATGTCTTCATCTAATTTGGCTGAGAAACATGAAAAAGTCTCACACCCTTCACTCTACCCTTTGTGAAAATCCGCGGAAGGGAAAGAGAAAGGGTAAACAGTATGCTGGCTTTATTGAAGGCATTCACCATACAGAATCATCACACAGTTCTTCCAGAGTTCTTTGTAGCCCAAAGTTAGTGCGCCGGCTTGGTGACCGGGCTGGCTCAGGTTCAATTTGTGGGAAATGTCAGGTTAGATGTGGAGATTCTATTTATTTGTAAGAGTATAAAGTGAGGCTGCTAGAATAATTTGACTAGTCAAATTTCATCAACCATTTAAAACAGCCATATTTCGTGTGTGGTGGCATTCGATGACACATATGACATTTGTAATAATAGTAGCAGCTAACATTTCATGAACATGCACAATATACCAGGCATTTGTGGTATTTGTCACTTAACTTTTACAAGCAAATGTTGAAGAGTTTAGTGATATAAAGATTCAAACTCCTACTACTACTGAGTCAGAATAATAATCACCAAAGTCCTTACAGTGAAATGAATTTGGAACAAATCTGATAGAAAAAACTTTGAAATTTTCCTTTCTGTCAAATTATCAATCCGGCAACATTCCTGGGGGCACCACAGAAGGCTGTGTGGCACATAACCTGAGTGGCCTTGGATTTTTTCAAGCCGGAAGCACCTTGAATGGCCACGCATTTTCTTACTCTTGTCCTTTTTGTTGTTGCAATTAATTATTCTATTTCCTGACTCTTTCCTGTCTTTAGTATTTTGTGGCCATCTGGTAAATCTCAATGCTATTGCCTCCACTCCTACTGGTATGTAAAATTGAGATACACCACAGCACAAAGCTGAATTTCACTCCAGAAACTCTGGAGGAGTAACTTCCCATTTGAGTAGAATTATTCGGAGCATGCCTATTAGTACATCATGGGAAGGGGTTGGTGGAGAAAGGAGTTAAGAAGATCGTTCTGTTATAGGTACGAACACAACTATCCAATGCTTATAAAATTTTTCCTCTCCATGTGAGCTTGCACCAGTCATTACCCATCTCCCATCTTCTCTGAGATTTAATAAGGTTAGGGAAATCTCCCAATCATTTATATCTTAGTTTTCTTTTTAATTAATCTAAAATCCCAAGGCCAAAATCTTGGGGAGGTTAAGTACAGGTAGAAGTAACAGTTATCATTATTATCCTCATTTACAGATGTGGAGGCTCAGGTAGAAGAGTCTAAATACTTGTCTAAGGTCTTAGAGTTGGAGTAGAAGGAAGAGTCAGGAATTGAACCCTGAACAGCTGAACTCTGAAGCACTGAGGGAGACACCCCTAAGCAAGGCAACAAAAGCATGAATACAGGTAAAGGTAAGAGTTTGAAAGTGGTATGACCCACACAGCTAAGCCTTTGGGAGTCAATGAAAGGATAACTCAGAAGAAGAAACCCTTTGGATTGGGTGTCAAGCTAAAGCAAGGCGGCAATGAGAAAGAAACGGGAATTCCTCTGATATCTGAGAACCTTCTTGCTGTCCAGGGTTGCCAGCCAAACCGAACACAGCCAAGCCTCTTGCCTCCCATGGCTGCCATCTGCCACACAGATCTGGCCAAGCCCAAACTTAACCTGTCTCTTTTCTAGAGTTCCTTGTTTTTGCAAAGTCACCCCAAGGTGAGCCACAGAGCCGTGTCCTCTGAATGACTGCACAGCCCCAAATAAATGACTTTTCTGAAGAAGAGATGACAGCTGCCGAGGAAGCTGCTCACGGGGAGGAGGAGCATGCTCACGCACCTGCCCACTCTTCCCGCATCCCCAAGCAGGGCATGTCAGCTGCCCTCTCCTCCTCATCTGGAAAAAAGACGAGAGGAGTGGCAGTTTATTAAAACCTGGCACAGTGCCAGCTTCACTCAAGCTCTCTTTATTATTCTATCTTATGAAAGCACCTTGAAAATAAACAGTGACTGTCTCCTATCATGTATGTAGTATTTAGCAAATTGGAAATGCTTAATAAAAGTCAATGAATCCTACATAAATCATGATTATTAATATATTTGTTTGATGCAAATTAAATGTGCAAATCAATAAGAAAATTAACATCTTGAGATCTTCAGCCTTTCCCTGAATAATTATTATATCAAATTGAATAATTATTTTAATGTGGATTCATGGTAAGTAATATTCATTATGAATACACATTAAAATGATTTTGAATGCATAATTATAGCTCACAAAGCATTGATTCTAGATGAATGGACAATTAATTTTAGTTTTAGCTTTGCCACATCTCATTTAAATATTTTTTAGCGACAGCCCCGTAACCAGGATAGCACATAATCTACAGATTGTCATCTGCCCTTTCTATTAAAATAATTAAATAAATGCTAGCATTAAAATTATATGAAGAGTGGATAGAAGAAAACTTTAGTGTGGGAGAGTTTTTCTTGTCCATTTATTACTGGATTTTATAATTTTTTATTTTGACATAATTTCAGATTTATAGAAAAGTTACAAGAATAGTACAAGAATTCTTCTGTATCTACCCAGATTCCCTAATTTTTAATATTTTACTATACATGTTTCGTCTCTTTTTCTTTACACACACACTTAAATATATAATATATGTATAAATTACATTTTTCTGAGCCATGTAAGAGTAAGTTGTAGTCATGAAGCTATGATGCCCATTTACCACTTACATAACCACTATAACTACCAAAACCAATATATTAACAGAATATCGTTCAATGCTACTATCAAATCTATAGGGTTTATTCATATGTCATCAGTTGTCCTAATAACTTCCTATAAATGAGAAATGAATTAAGGTCTACACTTACTTTTTTTAAAATAAAGCTTAGTTGTATATCTCTCTAAATACAAAACTAATGTTTGGATTAATAGAAAATAATATTTCACCAGCTATCATTGTAGGACCATATATGTGACTGAAAGATCAAGCAATGTCATGATGGGGTCCCTCCCTTCATTAATATGTGTGGTTGTAATAAATGAGTGAACGAAAAAAAGATTAAAGCTTAACAGTGTTACTTTATTTTTAAATGTTTTAAACTATCATTTAGCTCTAATGACAAATTATTTTCAAAATTCTAGTACAAATTCCTAGTTGGCTGAACATGAGTGAGAAGGAATTACCTGGACAGAAGGCCCCCTGAAAAGGGCATAACAGTAGGAGGTGGCCCACCCAGTAGGAAATGACCCCCGTCCAAGTATTTTCGACATGTAATCTACTGTCAAGAAGTAACAGAAAATGAGATAGCCCCATGTCAAAGGACCTCACACTAGAATACTGAAGTTTCCTTTGGTACACAGAACATGAGTGATTTGTAGTTAAGTGGAGTATGTGTGTAATGTTTATGTTTATTTTTTCATGAATTCCCTGTAGTGTGAAGAGGAGAATCTAATCACTAATTTTGGCATATAAATTATTTGATCACTTTTGGAAAGAATTTGCAATAATTATTCAACTGGTTTAACCTTTGATTCAGAAATTCTATGCCTGGCATTTTTCCCCAAAGAAATAATCCTAAGTACAACAAAAGCCTTAGACACGAAAGTGTTCATTACATCATGATTCACAATAGTAAAAGCAAAAACAACTAAAAATCTAAAAGTACAGGAAAAGCAAGGTAAATTATTATATATCCACAAGATATGCAATTTATTTACTGGTATATAGCAGTAAATAAAATCTATTAATTAAAAATGCATTGTCAAAGATTAGATGGCCATATGAGGATGGTTTTAGAATTCTTATTCACTAAATGGTGCTGGGAAAATTGGACAGCCACATGTAGAAGACTGAAACAGGATCCACATCTCTTACCTCTCACAAAAATCAACTCATGGTGGATAACAGACTTAAATCTAAGGCATGAAACTATAAGAATTCTAGAAGAAAATGTTGGAAAACTTTCATAGACATTGGCCTAGGCAAAGAATTTATGCAGAAGATCCCAAAGGCAATCACAGCAACAACAAAAATAAATAAATGAGACCTGATCAAATTAAAAGGCTTCTCCAGCTATAGACATAGATATTAGGTCTGTGGATATTTTTTAAACCTCCCACATAAGGCAAACATCCACAAATACAGTAAATTTTAGTAACTTACTAAATAGATCTCCTCTGTATCAGCTGTCTTCATGCTTCTCCATTTCAAGCAGGTTTCATTAAATTCTGAAATATTACTGATGGTCTGTTTTACTGCAAGGAGGAAGAAATGCGAAACCAATTTACAAAAAAAAAAAAAAAAAAAAAAAAAAGCTTCTATACAGCCAAGGAAACTATCACAAGAGCAAACAGAAAACCTACAGAATGGGAGAAAATATTCGCATGTTACACATCCGATAAAGGGCTGATAACTAGAATCTATATAGAACTCAGAAAAATCAGCAAGAAAAAAAATCAAACAACCACATTAAAAAGTGGGTGAAGGACATGAACAGAAACTTTTCAAAAGAAGACAGACGAATGGCCAAGAAACATGTGAAAAATGCTCAACATTTCTAATCATCAGGGCAATGCAAATCAAGACCACAATGAGATATCCCTTAACTCCACTGAGAATGGCTTTTATCAAAAAGTCCCAAAATAACAAATGTTGGCATGGATACAGAGAGATAGGAATACTCATACACTGCTGGTGGGACTGCAAACTAGTACAACCTCTAAGGAAAGTGGTATGGAGATACCTCAAAAAACTAAAAGTAGAATTACCATTTGATCCAGCAATTCCACTACTGGGTATTTACCCAAAGGAAAAAAAGACATTCTATAAAAATGTCACCTGTACTTGAATGTTTAAAGCAGCACAATTCACAATTGCAAAGATGTGGAAACAACTCAAGAGCTCATCAATATATGAGTAGATTAATAAAATGTGGTATATGTATACCATGGAGTTCTACTCAGCCACAAAAAACAATGGTGATCTAGCACCTCTTGTAGTATCCTGGATAGAGCTGGAGTCCATTCTACTAAGTGAAGTATCACAAGAATGGAAAAATAAGCACCACATGTGCTCACCATCAAATTGGTATTAACTGGTCAACACTTATGTGCACATATAGTAATAACATTCATCGGGTGTTGGACAGGTGGGAGGCGGGAGGAAGGGATGGATATATTCACATCTAATGGGCATGGTGCGCACCATCTGGGGGAATGGACACACTTGAAGCTCTAACTCGAGTGGGGCAAAGGCAATATATCTAACCTAAACATTTGTACTCCTGCAATATGCTGAAATAAAAGAATAATAATAATAATAGTAATGATAAAATGAATAAAAATGTAATAGCAATTGAAAGTACTCATGTTGGGAAATTTAGTAAAAAAATAAGTTTCAAAATGGATTATATAACATAATCCTAAGCATGTGAGGGGGGGAAAAAGTCACCCTGTTAACAGAGGCTGTATCCAGGTCATATAAATCTTCCACTGGCAGTGAGGAGGCCTGGAGGGCCTGGCCAGGTCTCCCGCTGGAGCCCAAGGGTCTGACCAAGATTGCTTAGGCCTAGGAGGCCAAACTCACCAGCCCATTTTTAATCTAGTTTCTAACTGGCCCACTCCCCAGTTCCTGAGTCTGTGAGATAGGATCAGAGAGAGCAGAGAAACAAGCAAGTAGAGTGTAGGATGCTTGCTGTGAATACCACAAAGAATGTCTGGGCCAACGGTAAGCAGTCAATGAGTGTGTGGTGGGTAACATCATTGAGCTTGTTTGAGATGAGGCACTTGCTGGACAAGGTTGGTATTATAAGTGATTTTTTTCCTATTTTTCTATATGTTCTCATTTTTAAGGAAGAACAATGTAGTCTTATAATAATAATTCATAAAAGATTTAAGAAAAATGAGCCTTTTGCTAAAGGTCTTATACGGCACATAAAATGATTTGAATTGAAAGAACAGAGGAAAATATTTGAGTTATTATTTGGTCAGTACTGTGCAATGCCACCTATGACTCCAGAAACCTGGAAACATTTTTTCCCAGAATTCTTTGCAAGCAGGTCTCCTTAAATGAGGATTATTTTTCCTGATCAAAAGCATTTGGTATTTAAAGTGATTTCAGGAAACAGACCCTCATGTTTAGACACCTGAGAGTATTTATCTAACCTGGTTAAACTTGATGGCAGTAATGATTTCTTTGCCAGCAGAAATATGAATATTGATCATTGATGGCATACAAGTGGCAAAGTACTTACTTAAATTATCAACTGTAGTTTCCAGGATTGAAGTGCCTACTAAGCCTCCTTTGTCAGCAGAAGCCAGCCCCCTCTCTTATCTAATTTGGCCACCATCCCTGTAATTGAAAACTCTCTGCTTACCTCACTGGGTTAAGTAGAATAGGATGGGCTATGCTGCAGTAACAACAGCCACAAAACCTCAGAGTCAGAACATAATAAAAGTATTTTTCTCTCTCATGCCACATGTCCAATGCAGATAGGCAGGGAGCTCTGTTCCAACAGACTGGTTGAAGCCCAGTCATCTCGCAGCTAAACTGGTGAAGCACATGGTACCTGTCACTGGGGAAGAGAGAGAAGGATGGTCCCAAACCAGCTCTCAAATACTTCAGCCTAAAAGTGTCACATATGACTTCTGTTCAAAACATATTTTCCAGAACTAGATATATGGCCCCCTGTAGTTACGAGGAGCCTGAAAAATGTGGCGGAACATGTGGATGTTTGATGAGAATAAAATGTCTCTTCTGCATCACTAGAGACTGTGGCCCTGCAAGGGGCTGCTGGTATTGCTTAAGAATGACCCCCATGACCCCACACTGCCTCTGACGGACTCAGATACCAGCAAACCCCAGGAGATGAGCAGAGTGGAAACCAAGGAGAGACAGATTACAAAGGGAAATAGTTAAAGGATTCTGCCAACCTGTATCAGGAAAAATATGGGGATTATGCTGGGAATGAACTCTAAGGGTACAAGATCAGGGAAGAAGAAGCATAATGCTATAATATATCAAATCTGATTTATTGATATACGTATATCTCCTAGAAATTGTGGATTCAGTGTGCCAGCTTGAGCAGCTAGATGTGTTTTTAATAATTTACCGTGACAGTTTTCTTTGCCTGAAACCTAGATTCAACCACATTTCCTTTAGTAATATGGAGCAGTGTTTTTCAGTTGGGGGAGATTTTGCCCTCCCTCCCCACTTGGAGATATGTTTGATTCTCAAAACTGGAAGGAAGTACAGCACTCTAGCAGGTGGACACCAGGGATGTTAAACATTTTGCACGCAACAACCTTTCACAACAAAGAATTATTTGGTCCAAAATTATCAATAGTGCCAAGGCTGAGAAACTTTGTTATAGAGAAATTTGAAGGCTTAGGTGATAAAAACGTTTGAGTGGATTTATCAGGGCAAGCCACTCATCTACTCCTAACTGTGTCACCAAGGATGGCCCAAAGGACACTTCCTTCTCCAAGCAAGTTTTTAAGAATTATATTGCCAGGGAGTACTGGTGTATTTGAAAAGCTCGGCACTGGCTGGGTTCTGCAGACTGGTGGTGGCAGTGAGAGAAACTGCCACTGAAATGGATTCCCTACTATCACAGTGGATGATACCAAAGATAAGGAGGGCATGTGTACTGGGGTACCAGGGCTAGAACAATAATCAGGGCTCTTCAGGCCTCCCTGATAATGACCACAACTTATCATGTTGTCTCTAGGACTGAAATAAATGGCCAGTCTACTAAAATCTTACTTCTTCTGTATATACCAAAAATTCTAGGAACTGTGCGCAGAGGTCAGATTGAGGGCTGGCATTGCCTGTTTGGGCTGCTATAACAGTACGTCATAGACTGGGTGGCTTACCAACAATGGAAATGTATCTCTCACAGTTCTGGAGGCCGGGAAGTCCAAGGGGTTCACAGATTGAGTGTCTGCTGAGGGACAGCTTCCTCACAGATAGACAGCTTCTCACTCTGACCTCACATGGCAGAAGGGGTGAGGGGGGACGTCTCTGGGGCCTTTTTTATAAGGACACTAATCCCATTCTTGAAGGCTCTGTCCCCATAACCTAATCACCTTCCACACCCTAGTCCTGTCACCTTAGAAGTAAGAATTTCTCTCTTTCTTGTGATACTTAAGAAAATAAAAGAAAATAGAAAATAAAAAAAAGAAAGAAGTAAGAATTTCAACATGTAAATGTTTTTGTGGACAAAAACATTCAGACCATAGCAAGGCCCTACAAGTTACAGCGCCTGACTGAATTCTCAGACTAGAGCCAGTCCACAGGTTGGAGCTCTTTGAATGAAGGAAATACTGGTCCCTTTGAGGAAGGACCTGAAGACAAGCCACACATTTATACAGTATATTATCCTTTTGGTGTTCCCCAAAGAGACTTGCATCCATTTGCCACAGTAACTGTGCACTGGGGGAAGGAAAATACCAATACATTCTGAAGATTGCTGGACATTGGTTCTGAGATGACACTGAGACACCTAAGGATCCAATGCTACTGTAGGGTGCCAGTAAGAGTGGAGACTTATGGGGGCCAGTTGATAACTGTCGTTCCCTACAGGATAATCAGCCAAAGTTACCATATCCTGGGGAGAACTACAGGGATTCTTGCCACCATCAAAGACTTGCAAGGTGCAGGGGTGGTGATTCCTACCACATTGCCATTAACTCTTAACGTATGGATGGACCTTTGAGATGGGTAGTGAAGATGGATAGTAAAGTATCATAAATCATGTGGTGGCTGCAATTATAGCTACTATTCCTAAGGCAGAGGCCTGGGAAGGTGAAAGAATTTCCAGGAGAAGAAATAAATACGTAGCCAAGTGGAATATCATAGGAGCCCAACCAGAAATTAACCTTGCCTCTCTGAGGAGGAATCAAGAGAAACTAGGAGTTCAACCAATGTCTAGTGATAAAATTATGGAGAGTTAAGGGGTTAAAGGAAACCGTAGTGACCCCTAAGATCAAGGTAGGGTGGGAGACCAGAGATCATCAAAAAAACTGCTAGCGTTTTAAACTTGTGCTACCATGGCAGTGCTACGAGACTGTGGGGCGGCTTTAAGTGCATCTCAGGTGTCTCATGTGAGATTCTCTTACCTGAAAGTTAAAAAATATGTGTGGAGTGCCTCTGTGAGTCTCTGTTAGAGAAGGGTGTGGCCAGAGAATAGAAAATAGGTGATAGACCATGTATCTCAAGAGGTTGAACTTCAAACAGCCTTCCAAGACAAGGGTATTAAAAAATTGCCACAATGGAAAATAGTATGGAGTGTTCTTAAAAAAATAAAAATAGAACTACCATATGATCCAGCAATCCTGTTTCTGGATATTTATCCAAAAGTATTGTTGTCAGGATCTCAAAGAAATATCTGCACTCCCATGTTGACTGTGATATTATTCACAACAGCCAAGACATGGTAACAATTCCTATGTTCATCATCTGATGAAGGGATAAGGAAAATGTGGTATTTACATACAATGGAATATTATTCAGGCATAAGAAAGAAGGAAATCTTTCTATATATGACATTATGAATGAACCTTGAGGATATTGTGTTAAGTGAAATAAGCCAGTCACAGAAGAACAAATACTACATGATACCACTTATATGAGGTAGCTAAAATAGTCAAACTCGTAGCAACCAA
This sequence comes from Propithecus coquereli, assembly GCF_000956105.1. Classification (NCBI taxonomy): domain Eukaryota; kingdom Metazoa; phylum Chordata; class Mammalia; order Primates; family Indriidae; genus Propithecus; species Propithecus coquereli. Next base: position 5,466,735 of record NW_012150618.1, on the reverse strand, counting down.
AAGTAAAATGGTGGTTGCCAGGGGCTGGGGGGAGGGAGAAATGGGGAGTTGTTCTTCAACATGTATAAAGTATTAGTTATGTGAGATGAATATGTTCTAGAGATCTGTTGTACAACATTGTGCTCGTAATTAATGATACACATAGACATTTGTTAAGAGGGTAGATCTTGTTATGTTTTCTTACTATAATAAAAATAAATAAAAACAACAACAAAAACTACAAACAAACAAAAAGGGTTGCCTCAGGCAGGTGGCAATGAATACCTAAGTAGCTTCCCAAGGAGCAACTCATGTCTTTTATAAACAGAGCTGCCCAAATATGACTTTGCCAAAGACTTTATTACTTTCTTATAACCCATTATCACAGGCAGAAAAGCTTCAAAAGGCATAATGTAAGAACAATTTAAATAGCAGTAGACATAAATTATTCCCATCATTATAAACGACTACCTAATTTATATGATTGGTAGGCAGTATCTTTAATGTGCTCAGTTCAGCAGTGTCTGTGGAGAGAGACAATGAAGCACTAAGTGGATAGTGTATTATCCCCGGGAGTCAGGCAGGCACTTAAAGAGACACATTAAAAAATTTCAAGCCCTGTTTGGATAGAAATATGGGTCTTCCAGAATTATGGTGAATTATCATAAACTCAATTAGGTGATATCTTCAATAATATCATGTGCCACACTATCGTGATTAGACTTCTATAATTGGATCTACAAGACACAAAAATAAAGCTCTGAACACTTGATTTAGAGGAAAAAAAAAAAAACATTTTAGCCTTCAATGGGGAGATCTCTAAGGCTACTCCAATTGATAAACCACTTAAAAGTTTTGCCTCCTGCTATCATCACATAGACACAAAGCCCTTAAACCCTAAGACACAAAGCCCTTAAACCCTAACACTAATTCACTATTTCTCCAAAGGCTTTAAGGACTTTGTAAATTGCCTTAAAAAATCACAACTTACTTCCAGAGAGTGACCTAAACACTAAAATGAATGTGGTTACTCTTCTACATATGATACACCATACATCTTTTTTATTCAATACCCCGGTTATACAAGAAATTTTTGGTTAGGATAAAGGTCAGTGTTCTCCAAGAGAGAACTTTAGCTGACTCCAAAGAAGAGGAAAAATGCATTTTGCTATGGGGGTGATTTATTTTGGACACCTTAATTTTTAGCCTTCATTCCAAAACAGACTCATCTCGTCATTTAATAGCATCCTACTGTTCAAGCTGCTCAGATTCTGAGAAAGGATTAATCCATTTCAGCATCAGCAACAAGAAGGACACTCTTGTGGAAGAGATGCACACTCTTCTCTGTAATTACTTTCAGCTCTTATTTTGTCCTTTTCTGTCTGTTTGAAATTTAACCTTAATGGAATCAGAATGGCATTTACCCAGGGATCAGTTCCAGATTGTGCAAAACACACAAAAATAAAGTTTATGATGTAGTAAGTCTACTAATCCCTTTTTGTGACTGCAGTTGGTCAACAGCTAGCTTTGAGTAGAAGAGATTAAGAATGTCATGTATTTATCCTGAGGTAAGAGAAATTAATCATTCCTCTTCTCTTTCTTTCCCTGCCATAAACCACCATGTTAGCAGAGGTCAGGACCCCAGAGTAACGATCCAGAGCTCTGGCAAAGCCTAGAGAATGGCCATTCCATTGAAGCACAGATAGTGCAACTGTGAGATGTCAGCCAGACATCCTGAAGTTGGGAACTGGAGAGGCAGGGCTGTAATACGTGAGAAAGGGTGAGGACTGAGTCCCCAAATATGGCAAAAATGGATTCAAGGAGTGTTCTAAATATCTCCCATTCTGCTGCCAGAGTTGAACCTTGGATGAGAACGGAATGTTCATTTTCCCTTTAATAGTAATAGCTAGATTTGCTTACTCAAGTACTTTATAAATGTCATAAGGTGAAGAAAATTTTATTATTTAAGCAGTTGGCTCCTAAATTCCTCTTGGAAGAGTTATCTTCCTTTGTAGCTATATCTTGATAAATGATTAGTGGAAAAAAGCTCTACTAGTGCTCTATTTTTTAGTGTCTTGCAGACTTCAGAAGAGAGGGAAAGCTTTTCTGTATGATCCGCCATGGAGATTTGATTCCAGAAAGTGAATGGTAGGGAGAAGGCACGAGCGAGCGAGGAGCAGCAGCTCGGAGGGAGACCCAGACTCAGAGACTATGAAATGCATGACGAAGTGGTGTGAGAATGGAGCTACTGGTGCTCCCTTCAGGGATGTTGGTATTGCTGATAACCACCCCCCACTTCTGCTTCACTCTTCTCCCTACCAATTTTCAGTAAAAATCATTTAATCACAGGGTTTTTTCATTGTCTTTTAAAATTAAAATAATTTTTTGAAGAAGCCACAGAAAGAAGAGAGGTCCTCAGTGGGAATGATAGAGGGCAGGAAGAGGCAGCTGAGGAGCACTCAGAAGACGGGACCCGCAGTGACCGCAAAACTAAGTCCCAGGAGATCACGAAGTTTTGAAGAAAGCCCTTAGACTTCCTTAAATTGTAGAGCTGACAAAGGTGTAAGCCAACTTGCCAGTCCTAGATCTTGAGGGGCAGGTAGATCTCAGGTTGTCATCTAGGTCTGCAGTCCCCAATCTCCAGGTGACAGAGCAGTACTGTTCTGCAGCCTGTTAGGGACCGGGCTGCAGAGCTCCGCTGTACCCACCACACCACCATCTGTGGAAAAATTGTCTTCCATCAAACTTAAGAATGGAGGTGTGGGGTGGGGGACCACACACAGCAGGAGGTGAACAGCAGGCAAGCAAGCAAGCAAGCAAAGCTTCATCTGTATTTACAGCCACTCCTCATCTCTCCCATGACCCTCTGAGCCCCACCTACCACCGTCCCCACCACCCCCATCCATGCAAAAATTGTCTTCCATGAAACTAGTCCCTGGTTGGGGATCACTAATCTAGGTAACAAATCCATCTTATTCAGTCCTCATAGAAAGATTCTATCATCAGCTGCATTCTGAAGATGACGAAATTAGACCCAGAGTCATTCCCAATGTCACTTACTTAGTAAATTGCAGAGCAGGATTACAATACTACTCTAACAACAAAAGGCATGATCTCAACCAGTATAATACAAATATTTTTGCCTCCCATGCTGACACTGAATCGTCACATAGCCAAATCCTACCCATCCTTTAAGGTTCCTTTCCCTTTCCCAAACTACACTGATTGCTCCCACTCTGAAATTCCACGTCCCTTATTGATCCTTTAAAATTCTTTCCTGTCAGCACGTAAACATGATCAGATCATGTCTGTCTGTGTTAAAAACTTCTTTATATGTTTTCCTACTTCTTTTTTCTCATAATCAAATGTTTTGAAATACCTCTATACTTTCTTTCTGATCTTCCTTTTCCACTCACTTTTTTCTGCCTGCTACACCTGCCTGTTGTCTGTACTGAGGCAAAGGTAGTTTCCCAGTCCCAACACTCAACAAGACACCTTCAGCCTATACCTCATTTGCTTTCTCTGCAGCACCTGACGTTCTTCAAAAAGCCCCACCTCCATCTCCGTGGCACCTCTTAGACTTTGTTTCATACTCACATCTCTGACCCTTTACCTGTCCCCTTCCTGTACTCTTTTTCTAGCTATCGATAAAATTCTGATGTACCCATTGGTGTCTGCTACTCTCAATATCTACCTGGGATATTTATTCCACAATCCACAGATGCACTTTGTATGATGATAAGGGAGCCTCTTGAAATAGAAAAAAATTATTACGTTTATGTGCATTTTTTTCTAGGCAAAGTATTCTCTTAATAGTATTCATTTCCATAAATATTTATGGAGGACCTACATTGCACTAGACACTCTTGAAATAAAGTAGTTTAAAAACCTCACAAAGATCCCTGTGAACTTAAGCAAGTTCATAGCAATAAGCTATGAACACAATAAATAAGTAAATTGATTAATACCTTTAAAAGGCTGCGGAAAAAGTAGAACAAGGTGAAGGGGATCACAAGGGCTGGGGTGTGGCTGGGGGCAGCTGGAGGAGGGGAGTGAAGGTGGACTTCATCAAACATGTAATGATCAAAGACTTGAATGATGTGAAGAATTACCATGTTTTTAATAAGTCAGGTAGAGAGAACAGCAAGTGCTAAGAGAAACAAAAATGATGGTGAAAGAGAAAGTCATCTTAAAAATGGAGAACTATTTCAGTTTGTGTGCTGATGGGAAATGACAGGGCAGAGAGTGAAAAATTGATGAGATACGAGAGGGGAGATTGCAGCCGCGATGTCCTTGCGTAGGCGAGAGGATACGGGATCTGGTATACATTTGGAATGTCTGGCTTTCAATAGCAGTGTGGAGACATTATTTATGATGATAATGCCAAAAAGTATGTGTGCTAGATTCTAAGGAAGGATGGTGTACTGGAGGGATTTCACAGAAGTTTTCGTATAAGTTCTCCAAATTTTCTCAGTGAAATAGAAAGCAAGTTCATCTCCTAAGACTAAGGGATGGGGGGTAGAAATTGAAGGTTTAAAGAGATAAAATAAGATATAAAATAGCCACCTAGTAAAATAAGAGATAAAGAAATCTTATCAGGAAATCTTATCTGATTGCCAGGAAGCACTTGAAAGATCCACTTGAAATCCAATGTCAAAAAGGTAAAAGTTAGCACGGTAGTGGGCTATTTTCTAGCCACAAACAATTGAACAGATGCAGGTGCAGAAAGGAGACAAAAGATTGGACTTAACCAGGACTATTACTTTGTCAAGTATGTATAATGAGAAGAAAACAAGTGATTAGAATGATTGACAATGAATTTAAGGTTCACCAGCAAGAGATTGTGAACATTGAAGGAGTAAAGGATAGTAAAAAGGTGGTAGATGAAAAAGATGAAACATCAGATTTTTGGTCCCATTTGGGGTAGAGGCAGTTTTGGAGTTAATACAGTAGAGGGAGTGAGCTAGAAATAGAGGAAATAGTGGTCATAGATTGAGATGAGCAAAATAAAAATTTTGGAGGGGTTGGATGAATGAATGATGATGATGTCTAGAATATGACCGTGTGACCTATCCGATTGTCAAAGAATTTAATGCCTACGAAATAGTGAAGATCCATCTCTCTATATGTTTTCCACATTACCTACCTTGGCTCTAAGTGTTTCATGTTTTGAGATGACGTCTTGTCTACATATCCAGCTTAGGTACTCTCTACCTGCTGGCCATGCCCATTGGATGTGGAATAAGTACGTTAAATAGAACACATCCTAGGGTTGACACATCATTTTACCCTTCCCCTCCCCACAGTCGGCTAACCCAGAGAATGTTGTCATTCATCTAATCTAAGTTGAAACCAGGATTTACTATAGACTCTTCTTTCCCTTACCAATCACATTAAAACAATTAACAGTCTCTATCATATTGGTTTAATCTCTTAAATATATACTTTAAACTGTCTTCTTTCTCCAGTTCCACTCCCACAAGCTAAAATTTGTATCTTCACAACCTCAAAACTGGACTGTTATAACCATTTCTCATCCTCTTTGCTCTGGTCCATCCTCAAGCCAGTTTTCCATATTCCTTTTGGAGTATTGATTCTAAAACGCAAACCTGCTTAAAATGTTTTTGTGGTTTATATTGCTTTCAGGATAAAATCCATACTCCTTAGCAAAACTAGGCAGTTACTTAAGATCTTGTGCCTGCCACGCTCCTGCATCCTCTTTCATTACCTCGCAGCACACCACACTCACCTAGGGCTCCAGCCACGTTGAACTGCAGTAAACTCCTCAAAGACACTCTCCTTTCTCACAACTCATTTACCTTTGTAAAGGTAGAGTCTCACTCTTGTTTTTCCTAGGAATGCTCATCCTATTCCACCCTCTTCATCATCTAGCTGACCGTTGCTCATCCATCAAAGTCAACTCAAGTGTTCCTTCTTCCTAAAAGCCCTTTCAGGGGCTATCATGCGTTTAAGACCTCCCCCTATGTATCCCCAAATCATCCTGTTCTTATGTATAGTGGGACATTTTTCATACTGTTAATTAGTCAGTTTTAATTTATCTCTCTCTTCTCTGGACTATGAGCTCATGTGGGCAGAACTTTGTTTTTTCAGTTGAACTTTCCACAGTTTTTAACATACTGTCTGGGCACATAATAGATAATCAATACGAGTTTTCCAAATGAATGATTGGCACTTAATTGAATGCTACCTTTACAGTGGTGTAACTATATGTTCACATCCTGGTGCCCCAATT
>NW_012150618.1:5452548-5460453 GCF_000956105.1 Propithecus coquereli | reverse complement strand
TAGCCACCTAGTAAAATAAGAGATAAAGAAATCTTATCAGGAAATCTTATCTGATTGCCAGGAAGCACTTGAAAGATCCACTTGAAATCCGGTGTCAAAAAGGTAAAAGTGAGACCAGTTAGCACGATCGTGTGCTATTTTCTAGCCACAAACAATTGAACAGGTGCAGGTGTAGAAAGGAGGCAAAAGATTGGACTTAACCAGGACTATTACTTTGTCAAGTATGTATAATGAGAAGAAAACAAGCGATTAGAATGATTGACAATGAATTTAAGGTTCACCAGCAGAGATTGTGAACATTGAAGGAGTAAAGAATAGTAAAAAGGTGATAGATGAAAAAGATGAAACACCAGATTTTTGGTCCCATTTGGGGTAGAAGCACTTTTGGAGTTAATATAGTAGGGGAAGTGAGCTAGAAATATAGGAAGTAGTGGTCAGAGATTGAGATGAGCAAAATAAAAATTTTGGAGGGGTTAGATGAATGAATGATGATGATGTCTAGAATATGACCATGTGACCTATCTGATTGTCAAAGAATTTAATGCCTACGAAATAGTGAAGATCCATCTCTCTCTATGTTTTCCACATTACCTACGTTGGCTCTAAGTGTTTCATGTTTTGAGATGACGTCTTGTCTACACATCCAGCTTAGGTACTCTCTACCTGCTGGCCATGCCCATTGGATGTGGAATAAGTATGTTAAATAGAACACGTCCTAGGGTTGACACATCATTTTACCCTTCCCCTCCCCACAGTCAGCTAACCCAGAGAATGTTGTCATTCATCTAATCTAAGTTGAAACCAGGATTTACTGTAGACTCTTCTTTCCCTTACCAACCACATTAAAACAATTAACAGTCTCTATCGTATTGGTTTAATCTCTTAAATATATACTTTAAACTGTCTTCTTTCTCTAGTTCCACTCCCACAAGCTAAAATTTGTATCTTCACAACCTCAAAACTGGACTGTTATAACCATTTCTCATCCTCTTTGCTCTGGTCCATCCTCAAGCCAGTTTTCCATATTCGTTTTGGAGTATTGATTTTAAAATGCAAACCTGCTTAAAATGTTTTTGTGGTTTATATTGCTTTAAGGATAAAATCCATACTCCTTAGCAAAACTAGGCAGTTACTTAAGATCTTGTGCCTGCCACGCTCCTGCATCCTCTTTCATTACCTCGCAGCACACCACACTCACCTAGGGCTCCAGCCACGCTGAGCTGCAGTAAACTCCTCAAAGACACTCTCCTTTCTCACAACTCATTAACCTTTGTAAAGGTAGAGTCTCACTCTTGTTTTTCCTAGGAATGCTCATCCTATTCCACCATCTTCATCATCTAGCTGACCGTTGCTCATCCATCAAAGTCAACTCAAGTGTTCCTTCTTCCTAAAAGCCCTTTCAGGGGCTATCATGCGTTTAAGACCTCCCCCTATGTATCCCCAAATCATCCTGTTCTTATGTATAGTGGGACATTTTTCATACTGTTAATTAGTCAGTTTTAATTTATCTCTCTCTTCTCTGGACTATGAGCTCATGTGGGCAGAACTTTGTTTTTTCAGTTGAACTTTCCACAGTTTTTAACATACTGTCTGGGCACATAATAGATAATCAATACGAGTTTTCCAAATGAATGATTGGCACTTAATTGAATGCTACCTTTACAGTGGTGTAACTATATGTTCACATCCTGGTGCCCCAATTGCATAAACATTATTGGGGATGAAAATTCTTCTGTAGTCCCCAAAGTACAGGAATACCTTATTTTATTCTATTTTGCTTCACTACATTTCACAGATATTGCTCTTTTTACAAATTCAATGTTTGTGTCAACCCTGCATGGTACAAGTCTATGGGTACAATTGTTCCAAGAGCATGTGCTCACTTCATGTCTTTGTCACATTTTGATAATCCTCTCAATATTTCAAAATGTGTATTACTCTTATATATGTTATGGTAATATGCTATCAATAATCTTCAATATTACTCTTGTAATTGTTTTAGGGCAGCAAACCACATCCATATAGGATGGCAAACTTAATAAATGTTGGGTGTCTGACTGCTCCATCAGCTGGCCATTACCCTGTCTCATTCCCTCTCCTTGGACCTTCTATTCCCTGAGATGCAACAATATTGAAATTAGGCCAATTAATAACCCTCGATGACTTCTAAGTGTTCAAGTGAAAGGAGGAATCCAACATCTCTCACTTTCAATCAAAATCTAAAAATGATTAAGCTTAGTGAGGAAGGCATGCCAAAAGCTGAGATAAGCCAAAAGAAAAGACTCTTGCACCAAGAAGTTAGGCAAGTTGTGAATACAAAGGAAAAGTTCTTGAAGGAAATTAAAAGTGCTATTCCAGTGAATACACAAAAGATAAGAAAGTAAAACAGCCTTATTTCTGATACAGGGAAAGTTTTAGTGGTCTGGATAGATGATCAAACTAAACACAAAAACTCCTTAACCCAAAGCCTATTCCAATCAAGGCCCTAACTCTCTTCAAGTCTTTGAGGGTGGAGAGAGGTGAGGAAGCTGCAGAGGAAAAATTTGAAGCTAGCAGAGATGGGTTCATGAAGTTCAAGGAAATAAACTCTCTTCATACCAAAAAAATTAGAAAGGAAGCAGCAAAGCTGATGGAAAAGCTGCAATAAGTTATCCAGAAGATCTATCTAAGATCACTGATGAAGTTGGCTACACAAAACAATTGATTTTCTGTGCAGACAAAACAGCCTTATATGGGAAGAAAATGCCACCCAGGACTTTCATATCTAGAGAGAAGTCAATGCCTGGCTTCAAAGTTTCAAAGGACAGGCTGACTCTCTTATTAGGGTCTAATGCAGCCGGTGACTTTAAGTTGAAGTCAATGCTCACTTACTATTCTGAAAGCCCTAAGGCCCTTAAGAATTATGTTAAATCAACTCTGCCTGTGCCCTATCAATAGAACAACAAAGTCTGGATGATAGCACATCTGTTTACAGCATGGTTTACTGAATATTTTAAGCCCACTGTTGAGACCTACTGCTCAGAAAAAAGATTCCTTTCAATAGATTACTGCTCATAGACAATGTACCTGGTCACCCAATAGCTCTGATGGAGATGTACAAGATGATTAGTATTATTTTCATGCCTAAAACACATCTATTCTACAGCCCATGATTCAAGGAGTAATTTTGACCTTGATGTCTTTTTATTTAAGAAACTTTTCTATAACTGTCATAGTGATTCTGTTGTATGGCCCCAAATTCAGGCTCATGTATTCAATACACAGCTAAGGCCAAACACTGTGACACTGGTGCTTGGAGATAGAGAAAGGTTTATTTGATTTGGCCAAAGTGAGAAGACAGAAGAGCAGACTCTTGGATCTGTCTTGTCACAGAGATGAGGCAGTGAGCTTTTATTCGGGGTGGGGTGTAAGGGAGGGGCAAGTCTGTGTTGCTTTTAGTCTCAGATAACACCTTGAGTAACCAGACTTCTGGGTGTTGGCAGCTAGTTGCAGGCAGCTAGTTCAGAGGCATTCATTTCTTCTGCAAAACAAACTCAAAGATTCTCCATGTGAACCTGAGATTTGTGCTTGATAAAGAAATAGTGAATTAGCCATTAATATTTGTTATGAGAACAAGGGGTGCTGAGTAGGAAGCAAGCAGTCAACATGTACAAATGACCAAGGGCCTAGTTCAATTTTACATTATTTCAATCATTAAAAATGCCGGGATACTAAAATCTCAAGGGGCCAGGCTAAGATTCCTCTGATGGATCTGGGCAAAGTAAATTGAAAACCTTCTGGAAAGGATTCACCATTCTAGATGCCATTAAGAACATTCGTGATTCATGAGAAGAGGTCAAAATATCAACATTAACAGGCTTTTGGAAGTAACTGATTCCAACCATCATGGGTGACATTGAGTGGTTCAAGATTTTAGTGGAGGAAGTAACCAAAGAAGTGGTAGAAACAGCAAGAGAATTAGAATTGGAAGTGGAGCCTGAAGATGTGACGGAATTACTGCAATCTCATGATAAAACTTGAATGCATGAGGAGTTGCTTTTTAAGGATGAGCAAAAAAAGTCATTTTTTGAGATGGAATCTACTCCTCATAAAGATGCTGTGAATATTCTTGAAATAATAACAATGAATTTAGAATATTACATAAACTTAGTTGATAAAGCAGTGGCAGAGTTTGAGAGGATTGACTCCAATTTCAAAAGAAGTTCTGCTGTGGGTGAAATGCTATCAAACAGCATCACATGCTACTGAGAAATCTTGCATGAAAGGAAGAGTCAACTGATGCAGCAAACTTCACTGACTTCTTATTTTAAGAAATTATCACAGCCACCCAACTTTCATCAACCACTACCCCATCAGTCTGCCGCTATCAACCTCAAGGCAAGACCCTCCAGTAGCAAAAAGATTATGACTCATTGAAAGCTCAGGTGATTATTATAATAGCAATTTTTAGCAATACAGTATTTAAGGTATATACTTTTTTTAGACATCCTGTTATCATTGTACACTCACTGGACTACAGTATAATGTAAACATAACCATTATATGCACTAGGAAACCCAAAAATTTGTGTGATTCACTTTATTGTGATATTCATTTTATTGCATTGGTCTGGAACTGAACCTGCAATATCTCCATGGTATGCTTGTATAATATACACAAAAGTTGGCAACACAGAGAAGGCACTTGGTAAACACTGAAATACACTGACACAGCAAGGTCAGCTACTGTAAGATCTCTGTTGAGGCCACCTGACTTCAGGTCTACTAGGACAGAGCATAACTGAGCACAGTTGACTAATACAGCACAGATAGGATACAGTGGATTGGTTTTATTCAGTTATAGCAAATATCTGGCTCTAGGCTCAGGAACTTGCTAGTAACTAGAGCAAATTGCTTTTCTACATTAAATTTGCATGGAACAAGAAAGCAAGTGTATTTGATAACTGAGATAAGTACTAAAGCTCCTAATGAAACTTTCTTTTTTTGCAAGTAAATTGCATGAGGTTATTATCATTATGTGATAAATTTGGTAAAAGACATCCGAGAAGGAAAACCACCAAACAAAAGGAAATAATCATCACCTTGAGGTTTAAAAAATAAACAAATCAAATTCTCTGACTCTGGCCATTGCCTAATTGCAACAAACTACCTTCACTTACTCAGCCAAACATTCTCAACTTCAGTGGCTTCTTCTCCTGCCCAGCCAGTTCAGAAGCAGAGCTGCAACAGCTGCGGACAGCAACACAAGTGATCTCAGGCTCCCCGTTCATGTCCTTCTCGTGATCAAGAATGGGATGCTAGCAGAGGGACAAGTATGGCTGGAACAATCTAGGATATTCCCTCTAGATTAACAAATGGAATTAATTCTCAAAAACAGAGGGAGACAGAGTAATCGAATTGCAGGTTTTTAAGGTTTATTAACATGCTTCATTTTACTTTGTTCACTATTATTGAATTCCAAGTTAATACATGCCTGATACTGAACTGTGCTAACTAGGCACTGGGGATGCATAGCAGAAGGCATTGAAACAGAAGTGTAGCAAGGGAAAGCTTGCGGTTTAGAGGCAGGCAGACCTGAGCTTGAATTTCAGCTCTGCCTTCAGCTTATCACCCGCATTATCATGCCAGTTATCGGGCTCTTTGAGCCTGAATTTCCTCATGTACAAAATAAAGAAGATTATGTCTCCCAGAAAGGGTTGCTGTGAAGAATAACTGAGATCACACACGTAGCATGCCGCATAAAGTGATTGCTGTAGCTAGCTGACAATCAGGAAAGAATAGCTGCTCTCCCAAGGAGTTTATAATCCACCTGGGAGACAGAAATTTACACAATTAGCCATAATAAAATGTTATAAATATTATTAAGCAAGCCCTGTGGGAATAGAGACAAGGGAATAATTAATCCTGCTAGAAGTGGGTGGGAGGGAAGACTTTACAACCAAGCCTGTGGATTTTGCCATTTGACACCAACAGGACCCACTCCCCTCCATAACCATCAGCTGACACACGTGCTCTGGTTGCTCTGTTGTAAAAAGGGACACCCACACACACCTCTCCAGCTAATTGCTTGTTTCTCTCTTCCCTTCACAGCAAAACATGGGAAGATTTGCTGCCTCCACTTCCCTTTTTTCTTCAACCCACTCCCTTCTGGCTGATGTCCTTTCCACTGAAATGATATTTTGCTCTACATTGGCTACTCTTCTCTGGTTTCACATCCAGCTGTCCTTCCTCTGTGAGCACCCAGTCCAGAGCTCTCCTTTTCTCTCCACATTCTCTCCTTTGAATGATCTCATGTAGTGCTTTGACTTCAAATAAAATCTGTGCTATCAAGACCCCCCAGATGTACATTGTCAGCCCCAATTGTCCTCCTGAGGGCCAAACTTATACAGTTGATCCTTGAACAACAGGGGTTTAAACTGCACAGGTCCACTTATATGCAGATTTTTTTCAAGAAAAATTACAACAAGTATGTCTTCCTCTCCTTCCTCTCCCTCCCCCTCCTCCACTTCTTCTGCCTCTGCCACCCCTGAGACAGCAAGACCAATTTCTGCTCTTCCTCCTCCTCCTCCATCTAGTCAACGTGAAAATGATGAGGATGAAGCCCTATATGATGATCCACTTCCACTTAATGTATGATAAATATATTTTCTTTTCCTTATAATTTTGTTAATAACATTTCCTTTTCTCTGGCTTACAGGATTGTAAGAATATAGCATATAATACATATAGCACACAAAACATGTGTTTATGTTATCGGTAAAGCTTCCGGTCAACCGTAGGCTATTAGTTGGGGAAGTCAAAGGTTATATGGAGATTTTCGACTGTGCAGGAGTTGGAGCCTCTAATCTTTGCATTGTTCAAGGATCAACTTGTATTTAATTGCAAATTTGACATGACCACATTGACATCTAACAGGCTTTACAAACTTAATGGATCTGACACAACTACCGGCCTCTCTAAACCTCCGACAAAGCGAAACAAAAAATAACTATTTCTTCCTTACTCTTCCTGTCTTGTCAATGATGATACCAGGAGTTACCTCTGATTCCCCTTGTTCCTTCACCTCCTATCTCTGATCCATCATCAAGTTCTGTTGTCTCTACTTCCTTGTTCATTTCCCTCCATCTCCCCTGCAATCACCATCACTCAGGCCATCACCATCTCCCACCCAGACCCCTGTAACAGTCTCCCAACCCATCGTACGGTGTCCAGTTTTGCCTCACTATTCTCTGATCTCCACCAGGTAGTCAAAATGATTTTCATAAAATGCAGATCATATGCTACTCCCCTTTTTAAAACTCTACAATCCCTTTGCGTTTGACCTAGAAATCCCTCTGCTATCTGGCTCCATCAATCTCTCTGCCCCCATCCCCTACCCTAGGCACCAGGCACAAAGGTCTTCTTTAATTTCCCAAATGCACCAGCTTATTCCTGTTGGGGGAAGAGTTGAATTTCTTCTTTGCTCTATTGAAACACTCTCACCTCAATCTGCATGACTGGGTCTGTCTCATGGTTCAGATGTCAGCTCAAATGCCCCCTCCTCCAATCAGCTTTTGAAGTGGAGCCCTCCACCTCACCTCCGCTGATCACTTTCTATCAAGTTACCCAGTTTGTCTTCTTCACAACACTTATTCCTTTTTTTTTTTTAATTTTTTTTTTATTTCAGCATATTATGGGGGTACAGATGTTTAGGTTACTTGTGTTGCCCTTGGTTCCCCCTCCGCAAGTCCGTGTTTCAAATATGTCCGTCCTTCGGGTAATGCGCATTGCACTCCTTGTGTATCCAAATACCCGTCCCCTCCTCCCTCCTCCCCCCTCCTCCCACTGCCCTCCCCCTTCCCCAACATCCAATAGATGTTGTTCTGATATGTGCATTTATGTGTTGATTAGTTAATACCAATTTGAT
>NW_012150618.1:5446315-5452034 GCF_000956105.1 Propithecus coquereli | reverse complement strand
TGCACAAAGATCATGTACCTTTAAGATATTTATTTACCTTGAGTGAGGGTGAGAGTGTGTATTATTCTGAAACCCTTTTCTCCTAGATCAATAAGAAGTTCAAGAATAATGAAAAGGTTCTATATCTCTCCAAATGCTAAAGAAAATTATACCCATCTTACAGGGGAAATTAGCTCCAGTATTTTAAGGGGTGGGAGTAATTAAGAGACAACCTAAAGCAGTCATTTCTACAAAAACATATGCAGAGTAAATCAGGAACGCAAAGCCCTTTCTAAGGTATGCACCTCTCACAAGTCCTCAAATCCCGTTGCCAGACATATCTGTGCAAGGAAAGGTCCAGTCAATACAGGGGCCAGACCCTCCTCTGTTGTAGAAGATTGATTCACCTTTCGTAAAGCAGCAAGCACTCTAGCTTTCCCCACATTGCCTAGTTACTGAGGATTTTTAACAGTCTAGTCATGGTGTTCTGATTTGTTCTTTTCTGAAAGAAATTGTACCTTGTTTGTGATCTCGTGAACTCCAGAAAACTACAACCTCCATAAAGGGTCACTTGGTAATATATCTGCATCCAACTCTGAGACTGGGAGGCACAGTAAGTGCAGTTTCCACGCCACCAAATCAGGTTTTCTAAAGCTTCCTTTAATTTATCAGTGCAAAGGTGCCACCTCACCTCTAGGTCCCCTGTCCTTTCGATGGTCATTGGCAATGCTGAAAGAACACGGCACTAACAGAGCAGGCATGTGATACTGCATCATTATCAGCCACTTCAAACAAGCAATCTGACATATGATCACTCTTCATCTCTTTGCCTTTTTTCCAAGTCATTTATTACTTTCATATTGAAAATTCAAGCAACAGAAAAGGAATAGAAGAATCTGCTTTCTGTTATTTCATTACCCCAAGTCAGACAACACCCCCACCCTTGGATCCTGGGACACAGCGTTGACCAAGCCAGGTAAGGCTCCAGAGAGTCAGTTTGTAACGTCTGTGTAGCCACTGATTCAAAATGGACAAGGTAAAAGTTGCTTTATTAAATTTTGACAACCCTCAAACAAAGTAAATATGATTCAAGGTGACACTGGAGAGGAAATCTTGTTTCTTCTAAGTGAGTGTTTTGTCAACACTCCGTGCGCGTTAGAATCGCCTGGGGAGTTATTTTTTAAAATACTCTGAAAAGTTATAATTTAATTGGTTTGAGGTGGGATCTGGTCTTGGGTGTTTTTTTTAAAGTTCCCCAGGAGGTTCTAATGAACTGCCACAGCTGAGAACCACCACTGTAGGTGGCTAAGTCAAAGCTTCCGAAAGACCCAGTGAGGAGCTGGACTGGAAAGAGGAGACATCTTTGCTGCGGTGACTGTTGGAGTTAATAACACACAAACAAGGGACAATAAAGTAAATGGAGAAAACACAGCTCAATTAGCTCTGAAAATCAGTGAGGTAAGGTAGATCCATTCTACTGTGAAAGGTCTTAATCACATTGTGTCATGTCTACAGTTATTTCGGGTAAGTTAAATTGGATGAAAATGCTCTGTGGTTAGTAGCTTCTATTGGGTTTTGCTTCTTCTGATGATGCTTTTGGTAACTTCACTTTCACATTGTGAGTTTACTTTTTCCAAATTGACTTTCATAGCAGTGAACCTCCCTGAGTCATTCCTCTGCCTGAAGCCCTGCTTTGATGTGTTTAAGGTAGGGGAAAAATCCTTTTAAATGAATTTCAAGGCTATGTCAAAAGCAGTTTAAAAATTAGAAAAATATTGTCATAAAATTGCTAAAGTCAGTAATGTTTTGAAATTTCACAGCAGCACAATAAACAGTTGAAAGTATTGTTCAGTATGTATTTTGTAGGGTATTGGTTTTCCAACTTCATCCTTCAGAGTCCTTTTGGAGGGATTGTTCTGTTTTTGTCATTTCTATACCTAATCCCCAAGTTTATTACTAGGATAAGAAATTTTGTTGCCCCCTGCCCAGGTCTTTACATTCACTCATTCACACACAAACCACTGGGCTGTCCATGTACGAAACAGATACCGTTGGCCAGCCTTGGCAGTCATTGAGTTCTACTGTACCAATACACACCACTGAGGGGCCTGCAAGACAGACCTGCCTGGCCTGGCACCACCCTCCCCCAATGCTCGAGCATACCACCTGGGGACCTGCAGATCACCGCCCACTGTCCACAAGCACTGGCATCTTTGCTCTCTTCCCAGGGACCTGAGGAAGAGCCCACTCAACCTGCTGTTAACACCACCACTGTCCCCCACCTACACATGCCATATGGGGACCTGGGGACTGGCACACACTGCCTGTCACAGCCACTGTCAACATTAGTGAGTGCTGCCTAGGAGCCCAAGGGCTGTCCTGCCACCAATACTACCCCATCCCATGCCCACTGCCCAGCTGCCCAAGGTCCTTCCCACCCGTCCGGCCCACTGCTGCCCTTGCCAACAACCAAGCAAACAGCCTGCAGGCCTGCCTGGACCACTGAAAGTGGATATCCATATGCAAAGGAATGAAACTTGACTTCCATCTCTCACTACATGAAAATAATCAGCTCAAAATTAATTAAAGACAGAAATGTAAGACCCAGGACTATAAAAGCACTAGAAGAAAATGTAGGGAAAACATTGTAGGACATCTATCTAGGCAAAGATTTTATGGCTTAAGACCCCAAAAGCAAAAGCAAAAGCAAAAATAGATAAATGGGACTATAGTAAATGAAAAAGTTTCTGCACAAAATGAAGACAAGAGAGTGAAGAGACAACTGGTTGAATAGGAGAAAATATTTTCAAAATATTCCACCAACAAGAGACTAATTCCAGAATATACAAGGAACTCAAACAACTCAACAGCAAAATAAATGAACAATTCCACTAAAACATGGGCAAAGTATCTAAACAGACATTTCTTTAAAGAAGATATACAAATGGCCAACAGATCTATGAAAAAATACTTAACACCACTAATCATTAAAGAAATGTAAATCAAAACTACAATGAGATATCATCTTACCCTAGACCAAATGGCTATTATTAAAAAGACAAAAATAAATAAATAAATAAAATAAATAATGGATGCTAGCAAGGATGCAGAGAAAAAAGAATTCTCATACACTGTTGGTGGGAATGTAAATTAGTACAGCCATTATGGAAAACAATATGGAGATTTCTCAAAAAACTAAAAATAGAACTACATGTGATCTAGCAATCCCACTACTGCATATTTACCCAAAGGATAGAAAATCAGTGTATCAAAGGAATACATGCAGCCACATGTTATTGCAATATTGTTCACAAGACCAAAGATATGTAATAAACCTAAGTACCCATCAGTGGATGAATGAATAAAGAAAATGTGGTGTATTTATGCAATGGAATACTATTCAGCCATAACAAATGAAATCATGTCATTGGTAACAACATGGATGAAACTGGAGGTCATTATGTTAAGTGAATTAAGCCAGACACAGAAAGACAAATATCACATGCACTCACCCAAATGTGGGAACTAAAAAAATTTGGTCTCACGGAGGTAAAGGGTAGAATGACAGTTACCAGAGACTTGAAAGGATGTGGGTATGTGAGGAGGGGAAGAAGAGAGGTTGGGTAATGGATACAAACCTACAGTTAGGTAGAAGGAATAAGTTCTAGTGTTCAACACAGAGTTGGGTGACTGTAGTTAACACCAATGCCTTGTACATTTCAAAATAGCTAGAAGTGAGGACTTGAAATATTCTCAACACAGAAATGATAAATGCTTGTGTTGATAAATGCATCCTAAATATTCTGACTTGATCATTACACATTATATACATGTAAGAAAATATCACATGTACTCCATAAATATGTATACATTATGTATCAAAAAACTAAAAAGCAACAGCACATGGGTTATGTATGGTGGCTACTTAACCCTCTGCTTCCCACCCTTCCCCACATCCTGACTTCATGATTAACTACAAATACACTGATAATTTTACTTATTAAATATAACTGATTTTTATAATGCAGGATAACTAGGAAAGGCCTACAAGTAATCCTTTAGATACTTCTTTTATCATAATATATTTCTAGGTTATCGTAAGCTTGGGGTTAAAAGATGAAGAAGGGCCTGAAGGCAGATGCTGTCCTACAAGAGGCTTTTCTTTACTTGCTTTGTGTTCAGGCACCGTGGGAACTTAATACATGTTTAATAATAACTTGGAAATAAGGAGTAGCAATGGAAATTATGATGCCTGAGCAAGCAGATTCCTGATTTCTTTGAATGCAAATCAGGGAGTACTCAGACAGCTCTTCATCAAGAGTTCTTCATTGCCACGCTATGCATTTTCTCTCTCCCTCCAGCTTCTTAGAGCACTACTTACCAGATGCAAAGATTTGAACAGCAAGCAGCAGTCCTGCTTCCAGGAAGAAGGGTATTGCATACCGAATGGCTTGATCGCTCTTCCAGTTTAGCTTAAAAAGTTCGTAGCTGACGAGAACACAGGCCAACACATACTAAAACAGGAAATTGTCCAATTTCTTTTGTTTTTAAAAGATCTGAATGTTGTAGCAAGTAATGTACCAGGCAATTCATTTGGAACAAATAAGTGTATCTTTTATGCTATGATTTAGGATATAATTATATTTGTGATAAATTTAGCCAGTAAGTGATAGCTATATACAGTCCTACACTCAAAGCTATACACTTTTAAATACATTCTTTGGAGTAAGTTGCACAATTATATGATGCATACATTGTTTCTATTTCATAGACTAAGTTACTGAGCCCTAGAAAAGCCCGAGGGAATGCAGCAAATACACTGCACAGCTTTTATTCCGTGTCCCAGGAATCCTTGCTCAGGAGTATATGTAGTATAGAGTGACAGAGACAGCTCAACCCCTTGGAGGCCATGCTGGCTAGCAAACCTTCCTTAGTGCTTCCTCAAGTGGTAACATGCATTGCATTATGATGATACAAACATATATAGCAAATCCCTTCTACACAAACTCACTGATCACGTCTTGCCTCAAGGAGCAAACTCATGGTATGTTTACCAATACTGCTGCCAAAACTATCTCTAAGGATTCAACAGGGCCACATTCCCTACCTCCACTTCAACTTTGTGGTTAATTTTAAATCACTTTTTGCTTTTGTTCTTTTTATTTCTCTTCTAGGCATCTTCTCAGCATACGCTTATATGTAATAAGGTAGGGAATTTTTACTTTTGTAGAAGTTGACAGTAGCATTCGTCATAAAGGGAAGAGATCCACCACTGCTTGAAAAATTACTTGAAACCTCTGCTTGTAGTAGAAGCTCTGACCTTGGAGGGACTCAAGGTAAGGATTTGCTCTGACAGAGGCAAAGAGGGGAATTTGTTGGTTGCACTGAAAGGGGAGGAAGGAGCTAGGAA
Source organism: Propithecus coquereli (assembly GCF_000956105.1). Taxonomy (NCBI): domain Eukaryota; kingdom Metazoa; phylum Chordata; class Mammalia; order Primates; family Indriidae; genus Propithecus; species Propithecus coquereli. Next base: position 5,446,645 of record NW_012150618.1, on the reverse strand, counting down.
AAGACAGGAAAGGAGAGAATGCCCACAGTTGTTTATAACTCCTTGTGGCTTTCCAAAACACTTCAAGCCTAAACAAGTAACATTCTCAGTGTGATTGGGACTTTTGTGAAAATGGATGAAGGGGCTATATTTTGGGTCCAGGTCCATGAGGGGAAGAAACAAGACAGCAAGTCAGACCTAGTTGTATTAACCAAGTCTTTTTATTTTCTGTATTCTGATGCTTTGACATCTGTGGTCTTGCTGACCCTGCAGGCATTGCCTCTTCCAGAGTTAGCCAATTCATAGAGATAGTAAGCGACTGGCCCATGAGCATGCTTTTCAAAGGCAAAC
>NW_012150618.1:5431961-5434330 GCF_000956105.1 Propithecus coquereli | reverse complement strand
ATACTAGCATTCATTCTTCAAAGATCAATTGAAATGTCATGTCCTTCAGGAAGCTCTCCCTGACTTGCCTAAGTGGACAAAAATCTCTCTCATCTGAAGCCCCGTGTAGTGGGTTGAATAATACGTCCCATAAAATTACATTGAGAATTTTTACTGTATAAACTACACGGAGGAAGAAAGACACCGATATCTGGTTTGGCACCTGCCTAAATGTCACTTTTATTAATAGTTCTTTCTTGCTATTGTACAGGAAAATTCTTCAAAGATGATGTAAGAACCTTCAAGCAAAATCACACAGCAAGAAGCCACAGCCCCAAGACATGATAAAAGTGTATGTGTTGTAAGCCACAGACACTAAGACTCTATAAGGCCCGCCCCACTCATGCTTCAGATGTATTCTCTGCTAGACTTAAATAAAACAAAAGACGATTTTATTTCAAATGCCATCCTTATTTTTGCTTTAGAATTTACAAGCCTTCATATTATTACAAAATAGTATAAAGCAATATGAAACTCTTGAAGAATTAGAAACCTAAAATTGTTTTTATAACTTAAGCAAGACATTTTACTTGCAATGATGTAATTCCATGTCAGAATTTTATTTACATACAGTTGGCTCCAGACTCAAGTAATTAGAACAGGGTATTCATGAGGCAGAACTGAGCTAAGAGCTCGGAGGAAGGGAATATTTTATTTTTCAAATTCACTGGCAGTAAATTGTCACACTTCTTACGTCCTTGCAAAAAAAAAAAAAAAAAATCCTAACACTGTAAACACTGATATTATAAAATATTCCCAAGGAACAGATGATAGAAACCTATCCATTATGGTAACAGAGCCAAGCATAGGAAAATTGCTAAGGGAAATTGCATCTGGGTAAGCTGTCCCAGATGGTGCCTTCTGATGGCCAGTCTGCCCTTCCTAGCACAAACTCATAGTCACAGGGTCCTCTGTCCTAGAGTGAAAGACAGTGTATGTGCATAGCAGTGCTAGGAAGTTTTGCAAAGCCATGTGGCCCTGTTTTTCTGCCGCTCTCTCATATGTTCTTCATAACCTGCCCTGACATGATCTATAATACCTGAGTAAGAGCTGATGGAGGTAGAAATGACTCAAGGAGCCTTCTAACTTAAGTTAATATGAATCCCCTATGCATGGCAGAGTCCAGTACAACAGAAAGCTCATACATAAAGCTTCAAAAGCTAATATACTTGTGTAGCTTTTGAAGACATTCCAGAAATGCCACCCAAAATATACTGCTTTGGTATGCTGGTTACCTCTAACTGAGGGCACTTGGGAAATAGCAAATGTAGGGAGGGACTTTCTCTGAACTCCCCTTATCTGCCCAAAGACAGACCCTCCAAAAGGAACTCAATTGTCATGAGTGCCCTCTCCAGGAATTTCATGAACCAGAGGTGACTAACTCAGATCACTAGAGAGCAACTTGAGGTTGGCACTACCCCTAGGCAGATTATTTCACAGGGTAGCACTAATTCTTCTGAGGGCTCATTCATTTTTCCCCAAAATCATTTACTCCCCTCTAAATTGCCTCCACTCTCCCCCATGAAGAGGGTATATAAGCTTCTAGATCCCACTGTGTTTTGGGGTATTCGCTTTTCTTTCATGTGATACCCTGTGCACATAATGAATTTGTATACCTTTTCTCCTGTTAATCTTCTTGATGTCAGTTTATTTCATAAACTCAATTATCAAGCCCTCAGAGGGTATAGGGAAAGTCTTCCCGCCTGTACACTTTCAAGTTCCAATTCAAAGAACTCCCTAAATACAGTTGATCCTGAACGACATGGGACTGAGCTGCACTGGTCCACTTCTACGTGAATTTTTTCACCTTTGCCACCCCAGAGACAGCAAGACCAACCAATCCTTCCTCTTCCTCCTCAGCCTACTCAATATAAAGACAAGGTTGAAGACCATTATTGATAATCCACTTCTACTTAAAGAACGGTAAATACATTTTATCTTCCTTATAATTTTTTCAATAACATTTTCTTTTCTCTAACCTACCCTGTAAAAATATAGTATATCATACATATAACATATAAAATTTGTGTTAATCGACTGTTTATATTATCAGTAAGGCTTCCAGTCAATATCAGGCTATCATTAAACAGTTAAGGTTTTGAGGAATCAAAAGTTATACACACTATTTATTGTGTGGGGTAGGAGGGCAGTACCCCACCCTTCATGTTGTTCAAGGGTCAACTGTACATTCAGTCAACTCACCTCCCCAGAATTCTATGTTTGAGTAGATTTCATGCCTTTAAGTCAAATCGCCTCAGCAGAAGTCTGAGTAAAAAATGGTATGACAAAATTTGATTTTGACTTCTGTTTTCAACAATATGACAGGTTGT
>NW_012150618.1:5429996-5431911 GCF_000956105.1 Propithecus coquereli | reverse complement strand
CATCCTGGCATTTCCTTTTCCCTTATCTCCACATTTAATGAGTCCTTCATATTACCACTTCAGAAGGCTAACTATCTCTAGAATCTATTCAATTCTTTCTATTACCTCTACCCATATCTTAGCCTAATCCACCATTATCTCCTAACTAGACCACTAATTTTCCTCCTGCATTCATTCTTAAGAAGAGCTTCAGTAAAATCTCAGTGGCTTATAGCAACCACCATTTGTTTTTGTCACTTAAGGTCAGTGGGCTGACTCAGTTCCAGTCTGCTCTGTGTCTCATCCTGGGACCTGTGGCTGCATGGGCAGACTCTTCTTATGCCTGACGCAGAGGCAAGAGGCCAAGACACATGATGCAAGCGCAGCTAAAGCCTCCGCTCACATCGCATACGATAATCTTTCGATGGCCAGCCAAGTCACATGGCCAAGCCTAACATCTCCCCGCAATCTAGTGGAAGCTGGTGCAAAGTCACAAATGCAAGGATCTATTATCCTATAACTGTGGAAGGAGTGGAGAACGAGAAATTATAATGTAGTTGACCACACTACCTATTGTTTATTCCCCGCAACATACCAAAGAGGTCTTTTAAGTCAATAAATCTAACGAAACATGCCACTCCCCTCCCATGCCCCTTAATGGCTTCATCAATGTCACACTAAATGTGCCCTATAGAACCCTGCAGGACTGGAGCCACTTGCTACTCCAGCCTCATCTCTTGCCATCTTCCTCCTCTACTTTCAAGCCCTAGCCATATTGAGTTCTGTGATGACAGACTCTCCTAACTCAGAGATTTGCTCATGGTATTTGCTCTGCCTGGAATACTTTCCTTCCCTTTTCCTTCATTTAAACTTAGACCTGAAGGATGTCACTTCTCAGAGACATTTTCTTCTCCCAACAAGACTTAGTCAGGTCCCCTTGTTAAATACTCTTGTAATGCTTTCTAACCCTCCCTCATCGCACTTGTCACATGTATTAGTCAGAACCAATAGGAAATATAGAGGTAGATGAGGGGAGATTTATTAAGGGAATTGGCTCATGTGATTATGGAGGCTGCAAAGTGCCATGATCTGCCATCTGCAAGCTGAGAACTCAGTTCGAGTCTGAAGGCCTGAGAACCAGGGGAGCCTACAGTGCAACTCGGTCTGAGGCTGAAGACCTGAGCACCTGCAGGCCACTGGTGTAAGCCCAGGGGTACAAAGGTTGTAGAATCTGGAGTTCTGATGTCCAATGGCAAAAGAAAATGGGTGAACTCACTGCAGGAGACAGAGAGAGCAAATTCTCCTTTTCTCTGCCTTTCTCTGCCTTTTTGTTCTATCTGGGCTCTCAGATTGGATGGCACCTGACCCATGTTGGTAAAAACAGATTTTCCTTACTTGGTCTGCTGGTTCAAATGCCAATCTCTTCCTGAAATAGCCTCACAGACCAAGAAATAATGCTTTCCCCAGCTACTGGTTAAAGATTATTTACCCAGAAATAATTCTTAAACAGTCAGGTTGACACCTCAAATTAATCGCTCTATCACAATTGTGATTATTTTATACTCAGTAGTCCAATGGCTATCATTATTGCTAAAATGCACCCTATAAAATTGCATTGAGAATTTTTACTGTATAAACTACATTGAGGAATGGAGACATCTCTATCTGTGTGGCACCTGCCGAAATGTGACTTTTAGTTCTCTCTAGTTATTGTACAGGAAAGTTCTTCAAGGATAACGTAAAACCCTCAGAGCAAAATTGCACAGCAAGAGGCCATAGTTTCAAGAAGTTATGAAAATACATGTGTTGTGACCCACAGATACTACCTTGGATTACCAAGATATTTATTTTCTTTTTCAATGCTTTTCCCATATTATTTGGTTTTATATGATGAGTGCATTAGTTTTAGAAGTAACAAAAAATTTATTTTATAAAT
>NW_012150618.1:5428858-5429946 GCF_000956105.1 Propithecus coquereli | reverse complement strand
AGAAGTGAGGATGCTAATATATACCCCAGGTGTCTGAATACTAAGATGTTGATTATATTGATAACATGAATTGTATAGATTTTCTAGACTACTTCCTACACAGATCTTTGGCATGTCCTTCCTCCATACTGGGCCATATTTCCCCTAGACTCCCAAGAACTATAGAAAGAAAAAGACCAGATATACACACCTGTACATTTTGGGACTAGTTAGCTCCTCCAATGGAAATCTTAAAGGAACATTGAATGAACATGGGGAGCCAAAATGGGATATTGCATTTTTCAATTTTACCAACTTATGAAGACACTTAATTTAACAATTAGCTGTAATTAATCTTTCCAATTTTGGTGTCAAAAAGTGAAGTTTTTGGTGAGTCTCATAGTAGCTGAGCTCTGTTGAAAGGAGAAAATGAATAAATCATTAAGTTGAAGTTAAGTCTGGCAGGGGAAAATTCAGCGGGCAGAACCCATAAAATCAACCTGAGCAGGCTAAATTGCCTAATGAATGAGGCAGGAGTGGGTCTGATTCCCTAACCTCTGTCAGAAAGGTCACAACAGGCCGACTGTTTACAGATCTCTAAACCCTGTTGGCTGCTGGGAGACAGCAAAGTCAGTGAAAAAGTGAGTCAGACTTCACCTGGATTTGTTACTTTCTGGAGTTTACAACCCCATTTTCTCAACAACTGAGCTACCAGACATTTAGTTGTTCACTATGTTAATATTAAAATTTGGTATATGTTTACAATGGAATATTACTCAATTATAAGAAACGACAGTGATCTAGCACCTCTTATACTTTCCTGGATTAAATTTAAGCCCATTATCCAAAGTGGGGCACCACAAGAGCAGAAGAACAGGATCCATTTGTACTCACCATCAAATTGGTTCTAACTGATCAACACTAGGTTGATCACATGGTAGAAATACTCTCTAGGGATTAGGGGGATGGGGGGACAAATCTACAACTAAAGGACACGGGGAGCACTAAAGGGAGGGAAGGGCATGCCTTTAACCCGCATTTGGGTGAGGCAAAGACATAAAATGTAACTATAATGTTTGTACCCTCACAAAACCCTGGAATAATAAATT
>NW_012150618.1:5425680-5427415 GCF_000956105.1 Propithecus coquereli | reverse complement strand
ATTAACATGTGTATTACCTCATGTACTTACCATTTTTTTGTGGTGAGATCACTGAAAATTACACAATTTTCAAGAATACAATACATTGTGATTAACTCTAGTCACCATGTTGTATGATATCTCTTGAGCTTATCCTCCTAAACAAAATTTTATATCCTTTGACCAACATTTCCCCTTCCTGCCTCTCCAGCCTCTGGTCACCACCATTCCACCCTCTTCTGCTGAGTTCGACTTTTTTAGATTCCCTGTGTAAGATTATGCAATATTTTTCTTTTTGTGCTGGCTTATTTCACTCAACAATAATGTCCTCTAGGTTCATGCATGTTGTCACAAATGACAGAATTTCCTTCTGTATGCTGAATAGCATTCTGTTGTGCATATATACCACATTTTCTTATCCATTCATCTGTGGATAGACACTTAGGCTAATTCCATGTCTTGGCTATTGTGAATAATGCTACAGGGAACATGGAAATACAGATATCTCTTCAATACACTGATTTCATTTCCTTTGGGTATATTTCCAGAAGTAGAATCACTGGATCATGTGGTAGTTCTATTTTTAATTTTTTGAGGAACCTCCACACTGTTTTCCATAATGTCTGCACTAATTTACATTCCCACCAACAGTGTACAAAGGTTCCCTTTTCTCTACACCCTCAACACCACTTGTTACCATTTGGGCTTTTGAGGCTAGCCATTCTTACAGGTGTGAGGTGTTATCTCATTGTGGTTTTAGTTTGTATTTCTCTGAGGATTGGTGATTTGGAACATTTTTTTTCACATACTTGTTGGCCATTTGTATGTCTTCTTTTGAGAAATTTCTAGTCCTATTTCTTGTTCATTTTTTATCAGTACTTAGATTTTAATAAGAGGTGAAACTTGACACAATTTCAAGTTACTACTATTTTAGACATGGTAACAGTCTAAAGTGGACTATTTTCTAACAGGATCAGACTGATGTAAAAGCTAAGCATGTTTTATAGGTCCTGGGGTTCCCTGGACCACTCCTCTTCCCATTCCCCCACCACCCTGACACATACACACATCCCTCTATTATATTTTTATAAGGCTGGTGATCAGGAGCCTCAAGTTCCATTATAACAGCGTTATTATTGGTAAACTGGATTTGCAACAGAGAGAGATAATAAATAGTTATTATTTGTCCAGGGTGTATGCCTGTGAGCCAGGAGCTTCTCTGAGGGCAGGGATGTTGTCTTCATTTTTATAATCCAGAGGCAGGTAAAATTGGTAAAAAGAAGTCATCAATAACTTTTATGAAATATATAAATGAATCAATCCCAATCAGTCCCAGTGTGAATTAATTTTCTCATCCCTGACAATTGGCAATCTATCTGGGAGGTGGTTGTGACAGGAAGTCAAGAAAGAAGGTGGACAGGCAATGCCTGGAGCCTAAAGCACTATCCAGAAAGACCAGAACTGAGTAGATAGCCCTAGGAAGCCAATAGTCAGTAAATAAATCCTGGGTTCATCCCAGTTTCCATGTCTTGATTGTGATTTGTGCCAAGTCCCTTAGCTTTCTTATTCTCAGCTTCCACCATGAAAATGATGGAGTATGTGAAAATTAAAGACAGCATGAGATATACAAGGCTAATAAATAATGAATAAAGACTAAATTGTAAGAATTTAAAATTATTTATAACAGTTATTACAGTCATCTTCAATATCATTAGTGTCAGTAAATAAAATAATCACCCCAGGAAAGAAGCAGCTT
>NW_012150618.1:5425119-5425630 GCF_000956105.1 Propithecus coquereli | reverse complement strand
GCAGCTTTTGAAAATGACAGTAGAAGAGAGGCAAAGAGAAATTTTCTCCTTCACAATTTCATCTATAGATAGCTCCTTTTTCCAACAAAGATTTCTCTCTAAAGATGATGCTGCTAACAAGTAACCACCAAACCACAAATGTTAGTTAATTGATACCAACTTGGTAAGATGCAAATTCCTCCCCCATCCCCGATTTATCTGAGATTCAATTCCATGACAATTACAGTAAGATGAAAATATCCACTCTGCTCTCTGTGATCACATAACCCAAACTCTTCAGCTGTACAGTTTCTACTGCTGGGATCAGCTGTGTTGTAATCTAAGTAGTTGTACCAAAAAAAAAACAAAAAAGTAGGCTTGAAATGCAATTAATTGTCTCAATTAGAGGTTCAAAGGTACCATAAGCCCTTGAAATTGAAATTGCAATAAAAGGAAGGCCACTTCCAGAGCATTACAGTACATTCGGCAAGGTGCTTCTCTCCACATCAAGTACTTGGAAAAACAGGAGCAA
>NW_012150618.1:5423548-5425069 GCF_000956105.1 Propithecus coquereli | reverse complement strand
CACAATACCCTGGAAAAAAAAAAAAAAAAAAAAAAAAGGTCGAAACCCAAAAAGTATTGAAAGCAAATAGGGTAATTAAATTTTTACTTTACAAATAAAATCTCTAAAATTATTTTTCTTTCCTCTGTCTCTCAAGAATCACACGCACACATATATAGTTGTATGCATGTGCATATATTTCTACATAGCATATTCATCTGTGTATGTATTTATGTATCACATGAAACACAGCCAGCAACCGAATCTGTTGCTCTGACCTGGCTTGACTTAGCTCTCTCATCTGTTTTTTCTCCCCTCTCACCTTCTAGATTTATTCCTTTGTTTTCTCATAAGTAGTCTCCTGACCTTTCTGATGCAAACAACTCAGACCTGTTGTGCCTCCCTAACAAAGTCACAGCCTAACAAAAACAAAGGCTCTGTAATGGAGGAAATTAATTAAGTCACATTAACCTTTTTTTCACTGTCACAGCATTTGATTCATACATAATCTATTTCCAGATTCAATGATTTTTTTATCTGCTTATACTTTTTATTCTACGGTTACAGCCACTCTATTAAATAAAAAACAAACAAATTTTTACATATTAGATTTCTGTCTCAGGGCTATATTTTTAACCAGTAATGACCACTGTGAATAGAAGATATGATAAAAGCATGCCAAGATTCCTGAGGCCTCAGACTGTGTGCCTGAGGAGATACCTTCAACTGAAAAGCTAGAGAACGCCTTCGATTCATCTGGGGGGAAGAAGGGTTCACTCCTACTGATGTATTTTAGTTTTTTCTCATTTCCTTGTGCAAAGCCAGCAGGTATAAATTTATTTCTGATGAGCAGAGATCTTACAAAAGTTACTTGACCCTGCTATGATAGAATTTTCCAAGCTCAGAAGATGAACAGCCCTTCCAAATTCCCCTGCTGGCCTTGCCACTGCTTTAAGGTTAATAAGGGATTATTTAGAAGGCAGAAAGTATTTAGAGCTCTGGGAAGTGAGGTAACAGGAGAAGGGGGTGAAGCACTTATAAATATAAAATAATGCTATACAGGAAAAAGAGCAAGCCCATTTAGCAACTTGAGAGCAGCCTTTGGCACCAAGCCCTATGAAGACTTCCTGGAAAACTTTGAGAAGCGCCCACCTTGAAGTGCTCAGCTCATCTTCTTACATCTCCAAGGTCATATTCTCCTTGGAGTGACCATCATCTGTTTGCTGAAAAAACTGACCTTTCTCTCCCTAAAAATATATGCAACCATATCACATAACAGCTCATATTTCTGACTTCCATTCCCTCTTTGAACATGTTCAAAATATTTACAATGCACTTATTGGGTGCATTATTGGGTTTATAGTTTTGTTTATTTGTAGTAATCATTTAAGAAAGTCCAGTGGTATATACATGGAAATATCATCCACAGTCATGTAAAAAAGCAAGCCTGAAGACCTTCAGCTCATAGCAAATTGTGTTATGCATGGGTTCTATTCTATTTCTAGTGGAATGATGCATTCATATCAAAATAGAAAATAAGAG
>NW_012150618.1:5421860-5423498 GCF_000956105.1 Propithecus coquereli | reverse complement strand
CAAATCTTTTGTTGCAAATTCTAAAGCAAGTATGTATTGAGCACTGTGCTGGATGCTGGGGATACAAGAGTTCTTGGTCTCTTGAGCTTATAGCTTAGTAGGGAAACAAACACATACACAAATGATGGAAATACACTATGAAACTTTCTACAATGTAAACTAAGGGGTGGGCAGTATGAGGTAATGATTAAAGGTATCAACTTTAGACTCAGAAAAACCTGAGTTCCTGTTCCTGCTCTGCAGTTTTCCTGCTACCTGATCTAAAGCTCCGTGTTAGTGAGGGCCCTCTAGAGAAAAAGACCAGTAGGGTGGATGGGTGGATGGATGGATGGATGGATAGATAGAGAGAGAGAGAGAGAGAGAGAGAGAGAGAGATAGATAGATAGATAAATGATAATAGGCAGGTAGATTTATTGTAAGGAATTGGTGTCTTAGTTCATTTTCTGATACTATAACAGAATACTACAGACTTAGCAATTTGTAATACACAAAAAATGTATTTAGTTCACAGTTCTGAATGCTGGGAAGTCCAATATCAAGGGATCAGTTTCTTGTGAGGATCTCTTGCTGCCTCATAATATGGCAGAAGGCATCACATGGTGAGAAAGGAATGGTGTGCTTCTTATAGAGCCACCAGTCCCATCATGGGAGCCCACCACAATGACCTTATTTAATCCCAAGTACCTCCCAAAGGCCCTAACTCCAACAAACATATGAGTTTGGGGATTACATTTCCAGCACTTAAAATGTGGGGTGCACACACTTTATGAAGAGTAATCTGCTTTACTCAAAATCCAATAATTCATATGTTAATCACATCAACTTAGCATTATAGCCTAGCTAAGTTGACACATAAAATTAACCATCATAGGCTCATTTCTTCAACAGTCAGTGGAAACAATAATAACATCTGCTTGATAGGATCTTTGTGAGGTTGTGATGGGAACCGTTCTATCAGTGTTTGGCGTAGCGTCTACAAGAAAGCTTATACAAGGTATCACCGTGTTAGCACCGCTGGTGTTAGCACATCCTCTGCTCCTCACACTGATAACCCTACAACAGCCACAGGGGAGAGGTCCGGCCATGCCCACCTTCCCCTCCTCCAAGCCTTTGTGCACTTGGCTTCCTCTGCTTAGAACACTTAAGCCAGTCTTTGTGTATGAACTAGCTAAATCCAAATCTAATATGGCCCATAAATTAGATTGAACCAGGAAAAAATGGCCATATTTGACCATATTTTACTTATAAAAATCAGCAATTTCATATAGTTCAGTTTAATAAAACTAAGCTACTTTGTAGCACTATCAGCATAGATTAAAAAGAAAGTCGGTTTCCACGGGCAGAGCCTCTTTTATGGAGTTCCCCTCCCCCGATCTAGTCCTGGCGGTCTCCTGTGGCAAGAGGCTGCCTCCAAACTCTCCTGTGTGGGCTTGGGCAGTGTCCGATCCGGGGAGCGCCCGCTCGGGCCAGTCCCTCACCTCCGATGCTGACCCAGCGCCGCTCTCCGGCGCCTTCAAAATGGACCCCGTTCCTGTCTTGGCTCCCCACCGCTTGTCGGTCTGTGCTGTGGAAAAGAATTTGGAGATACCTCAGAGAGCTAAAAATAGAAATACCATTCGATCCAGCAATAGCACTATT
>NW_012150618.1:5409299-5410845 GCF_000956105.1 Propithecus coquereli | reverse complement strand
AGAATTTTTATGGTTTCATGACTCACATTTAAGTATTTTATCCATCGTGAGTTAATATTTGTGAGGAGTGAGAGATAGGGGTCCTGTTTCATTCTTCTACATGTGGCTATCAAGTTGTCCCAGCACCATTTATTGAATAGGGTTTATTTTCCCCATTATGGATTGTTGTCTGCTTTGTCAAAGATCAGTTGGCTGTGGTTAGATGGTTTTATATCTTGGTTCGCTATTTTTTGTTCCCTTGTTCTATGTCTCTATTTTTGTAGTAATATTATGCTGTTTTAGTTACTATAGCCTTGTAGTATAGTTTGAAGTTTGGTAATGTGATGCCTCCAGATTTGTTCTTTTTGCTTAAGATGGATTTGGCAAGTTGGGCTCTTTTCTGTTTCCAAACAAAGCATAGAATTATTTCTTCTAGATCTGTGAAGTATGATGTTGATATTTTGATGGGGATTGCATTGAATCTGTAAATCACTTTGAGTAGTATGGACATTTTAACAATGTTTATTCTGCCAATCCATGAGCATGATATGTTTTTCCATTTGTTTGTGTTTTCTGGGATTTCTTTACTCAGTGTTTCATAGTTCTCTTTGTAGAGATCTTTCACCTCCTTGGTTAAGTATATTCCTAGGTATTTTATTTTCTTTGTAGCTATTGTGAATAGTATTGAGTTTTTATTTGACTCTCAGCTTAACTGTTATTGGTGTGTAGAAATGCTATTGATTTATGTACACTGATTTTGTATCCTGAGACTTTGCTGAATTTATTTAACAATTCCAGGGGTCTCCTGGTAAAGTCTTTGGCATTTTCTAGCTACAAAATCATCATCAGCGAAGAACAATAGCTTGGCCTCTTGTTTCCCAATTTGGATACCCATATTCTTTCTTTTGCTTGCCTAATTGCTACCATTCAATCCAGCAGTTCCTCTACTGGGTATCTACCCAAAGGAAAAGAAGTCTTTCTATCAATAAGACATCTGCACTGAAATGTTTATTGCAGCACAATTCACAATTACAAAGATGTGGAATCAAACCAAGAGCCCATTGATTCATGAGTGGATTGCTAAAATTTGGTATATGTATACCATGGAGTATGACTCAGCCATAAAAAGGATGAGTTAATGCCTTTGCAAAACTTTGTATGGAACTGGAGATCATTCTCCTAAGTGAAGCATCTTAAGAATGGAGAAACAAATACTACATACACTCATTATTAAATTGGAACAAACTGATGAACACCTGTGTGCACAGAGGGAAGTAAAACTCAGTGCAAATCAAGCAGGGGGGAGAGAGGAAGAGAAAAGGGGTATAAACTTACCTAATGGCTACAATGATCACTATCTGGGTGACAGCACTACCTACAGCCATGACTCAAGCATTACAAAAGCAGTCCATGTAACCAAAAACATTTGTGCCCCCTTAATAGTTTGAAATAAATAAATTAATAAAAATATTAATGATAGCTAACATTTTAAGCCTATAAGAGAAACAATAGTTAAAAAACAAAAACAAACAAATGAAAAAAAACCTTGGCCTCAGAAATCACCCAG
>NW_012150618.1:5401722-5407544 GCF_000956105.1 Propithecus coquereli | reverse complement strand
AGAGAAGGCGTCTCTGAGGAGGTGTATCTTGAGGTTGCACTACAGAAGGTGAGACCAAACTTTCCACTCAAAATTGGTTTCAGTGTGAAGACTGATGAAGCCACACAGGCATTAAGAGTGATGACAAGGTTTATTACTCACATAATGAGGCTTTCTGGGGAGAGCAAGGCAAACACTCAAACGAGTCCAAAATGGCTTGAGTAAAGGGAGGGGCATGTGGCTTTGTTTTGTGTTGCAGTTAGAGGGTGGGTCAAGGTGCGGGTCCCCGTGTGTGGGTTGGGGCTGTGTGGTTTGACCTTCCCACTGCACCCGTGCTGAGTGAGCATGCAGGCTTTCTTATTGGTTTGCCAAGATGGGCGGGGCTTGAAGCTGTCTGTGGTTAAACCTCAAAAATGGAGTCCTATTCTTTATTAAAAGGAGGAATTTTAGCTGAGACTGAAGGATGCAAGGACTGGAGGAAGAGCATCTAAAGCAAAGGGAATGCATGCAAAAGCCCCGGGTGTTCAAAGGCCTTGGATATTTGATGAATATAAAGAGCCAGAGTGGTTGGATCATAGTAAGTAGAGAAAGATGAGGGATAAGGTTAGAGAAGCTATAATAAAAGAGACCAGATCATGCAAGGCTTACTGAGCCATGGCTGTGAGTTTGAATTTTATAGCAAGAGCAATGGGAAGCCATGAAAACATTGAAGGAGTGAAATCAGAATTTCATTGCAAACTTGGCAAAACCTGATATCTGAATATAGTGAAAGAGGAAAAATAGACAAAGCAATGGAACATCTCTAAAATTATTTTATTGGTTTAGATATTGTGTGTCCAAATAAACCTAACCCACTTGCACCAAAGAGTTCAGCCTAAGGTTTGTAACAGGGTTTGGATTTCTGCAAAAATCCCCCCACATCACCCCCACCCTCAATATGGTTACCACAACACTCCTTGGGTACTGAATAAATAATTAAACATGAATAGAGAAAATAAGAAAAAGTGGAAGATCTAGAAAAGTAACAAACTCTTAACCATCCCTTCCTTAATGTTGGTGAAAAGATGTACAGCAAATTTCAGTACTACCTCATCAGTGTTTCTTTCCCCTTCTGGGGTTATATAATATTTTTAGCTCAAGTCTATCAAGAATCCCTTGGAGAAGAATGGCTGAAAGTCAAAAGGAAGCGTCTAAGGCTGGAAAATCATTAGCATGCGCCTGCTAGAGGAAATCGTGTGCCCACGTACCATTGCTCTTTAATAGGAATCCCTGCAACAAGACTTACATCACTTATTTTTAGCTGATACAATTAGCCTTTAGTGACAGATCTGAAATAATTGCCTATTTATTTTCAAAAGCAATTGTTTTTCAAAATTGCTACTTCTTTAATACGAATATAATGTAATATTTTCCTGTTCATTTAATTTCCCATTTGGATAAAACATTTATGACCAGAATGAATTTTAGAACCCTCAAGATGACTGCACCATGTATTCCTTATTATAACAGCATTGCCTTTACCTTTGTGACTTAGGACAAGGCCTAAGGTGACCAGAAGTGACTGAACATCTGTGTACTTGGAAATGGGCAAATTCCACTTTAGTGATAAGATATGTCCTTTCCAATGTGTACTCCCTGGGAATTTTGTAAATTTTGCCTTTGTAGACAATCAATTTGAGAAATAGACTCATGTTTTCATCTTATAACCTTCATTTCTCCTTATTATGTCTAATAATTTTATGTCTTAAATTTATCCTTACTGCCATACTGTTCCAGGATTTCTATTCTACTAAAATAAAACTAGCTTAGTGCCAAACCAGTATCATTTTCAGCCCAAGCCCCTTCTGTTATTATTGCCCGGAATCTTTTTTTAGCTATACTTCAAAATTATCAAGCATTAAGAAATAGCATGACACATTGACATGTCTCATGGGACATTTTATATTTTGACTTAGCAAATGGCTTAGCAAGTGAATATAAGACTTAAGGTATCCCAGGGTTAATACTTAGAGCGAGCAGGTATCTATGAAATGTGATTTCGGAGGCTACAGGGAAACTCTCTCTTCATGCTGGTCACAGTGCCCCACGTCTTCACCCTCTGGCTGTCAGGGCCTGAACTGGTGTGAGGCAAGGAAGCTCCTAAGGAACAGAATCCAGGCAGGAGTCACTCTAAGAGTTGTGCAAGCTCCTCCTTAAATTTTGCATCCTAAGCACCTCACTTGCCTCACCCTCCTCTACCCCTCACCCCTCCACCCCTGCCCTGCTAGTAGTTCATTTGGAATAAAACTCAGAAGAATCCTGGCTACTTGTTATCGAAAGATATTCCAAATTTTGGGTTGTTTATGTATAAATTAGGTTGCAGTTTATTACACAGGCACTCAAAGTACAGAAACAGCCTCAGGCTAGTGTTCTTCTGCTTATTTAACTTAACACACACACTGATATATAGGATTATACACACATACAGATCTGTATGTGTGCGCGTGCGTGCTTGTGCGTGTGTGTGTGTGTGTGTGTGTGTGTGTGTGCGCGTACGTGTGTGTGTGTGTGTGTATGTGGCGGGGAGGGAGCTTGGAAGTTTTGTAGTGGACAATGAGGTAACAAATTGACATCAAAACCAGGAATTACATTCACTGAGAAGGTGACCCAGCTAACCTGCAGCCCCTTAAATTTGCCTGAAGCTTATTTCTGTGTTTGTACCACTGCTCCCGTCCTCCGTCAGTGAGCATGTGTGTCTGAAGAGGCTTCTCTGATGAAGACAGCACGCCAGGGTGCTCACTGGTGACTTTGTCCCCTTTCTTCCTTCTCTGTCTTATCTGAGCTTCTCTGTTTGTCCTCCAGCCTCCTGTCTGCCTTGAGAACTATCTCCTCTCTGTCTCTCAACTTGGCATCTTCAAACTGACCATCCTTTCTAGTGGAATATCCATTTTATGATCCCAGAAAGTAAGGCCCTTGGTTTTTTAACTTACTACTGTTTGACTCTGCCTCCAAAAAGGCACATTCCTATCACATGGCACTTGCAATTGGTGCTTATGGCAAGGTGACCTCATGTGGTATACCAGGTGCAAATGAGAGATCACAGCAGGGCAACCAGGAAGCTGGAACCTCATCTTTAAGCTCAGATAAAGCGGCTATTTATGAAGCAGTGGGGAGGGGCTCCTTAGGTAAGAAAAAACAACAAAAACTAAACTTAGATTTAATCTGGAACTCTAAAAAACGTGGTCTTAAAACATGTACCTGTTCCTCTGCCCTCGCTGCTCCAGGCCATCTGCCAACCCACTTCCCATGCTAGACAGCTGCCAGGACCAAAGCCAAAGCACCGTGCAGGACTTTATTTGCTCTCTGAGCCAGACAGAACCCAGGGACCCAGGAAGGAAAGTCCATCCTGGGTGAGGATGACAGCACTTGCTTCTCCTAGAAAGAGCTTGGCCCTCTGAGCTCCACATAGTCCTAAAGGAAGAATGGGGTCTCCGCCTGCCTGAATGGTCTTTGGAGGACAGTCCATCTTCCTTGTCCCTGAGGGGCTCTGGAAGAGCATAACAGGTGGGCTGAATCCTCTCGTAATGAGGCAAAGAGGGTAGCATTGACCTTTACACCTAAAGAATTGGAAATGAGGAATGGGACACACTGTGGATCACTGTGCTTAAGGATTTGAGCCCCACAAAACACTGATGTGCTTAATAGGAAAAACAATATGCAAATCTCTCCTCTAAGGCAATGTCCGGATCAGTGAATACTATTTCCAAATTTTAAAAAAAGGTACTTCTTGAGGTCAAGAACAATGAATGAATGAATGCAGTAGTAACTCCGCAACCTAAGTCTATCTCTTCTTAGGTGGAAGAGTTTTACCAAAATTAACCACACAGTGCCTCTCTAAGGAGTGTATCTGTGGTATAATTCAAAAGGCAATGATTCAAAATCGGGAGACTCAAGGGTTAGTGTTGGACCTGCCTTTAATTCTGTGACATTCAGAGAACCCCTTCATATCTTTGCTTATTTTCAAACTCCTAAAAATTGGGAAATTTGGACTAAAAGAGCACTAAGTTCCTTCTACCTCTAACATTATATTCTATTCCTTTCCGAGGAATTGTTTCGGGTTAAAATGGAAACGTTAACTGCCCCACCATTCCCCGGACAGCTCCTGTCTTGTGGCCAGTTCTCTTATCCTGATGTGTTATGTTTGCATACCACCTGTTATCTTGAATTTCTGCTGATCACCTTGACTACCATGTCGATTCCTTTTCTAAGCATAAATCGGTTATATAACTTTAGAAGGCTATGGAAGGCGAGTTGCTTTTATGTGGCATGAGTTTAAGAGAGCAAAAAAGTTATTACCAACACCCTAAAACCAAAGAATTTTCTGAAGGTACTGAAGGCCACCTTGCAAAATGCCAATAAATCTTTTGTTTTTAATGGGGGTCAGAAGAAACTACTGAAGTTTTACTTTTTTCAAAGATGGGCTACTCTGAGCCGCTCTAAACCAGAGGTTTTAGGCTGTTGCCTGGCAACAATCCTGACGACAAGAGTATCTTGGCCTGAAAAAATCTAGCAAATTAGGGAAGAAAATTGTCTGGTGCCTGTGTCAAAGTCATTCTGGCTTAGTAGTCCTATGAAAGGACAGCACACATTTTCTTCCTTAGCAATCACAAAGGAGTGAGTTGATTTTGGTACAGGAGAAACGTGCTTGGTGCATTTTCCATAAACCCATCATTTGTGCATTAACACTGTCTTACACTCATGCAGCCTTTCCTAGGCCCCACGCTCTGGAGTCTTCCAGTAATCAAGGTGAGAAGTTGCAGCAGTTAAACCCTCAGCAGCTGCTTAACAGTATCCCTTGCATGCCAGCATTTCTTAAACACTGTGGTGACCCAGAGCTCATTCTCTCGCTGGAAAGATCAGTACTTTTTTTTTTTGACCAATCTATTTATTGAAAAGTTCTGTTAGAATACACTTCCTTAAGAACTGAAATTTTCTCTAGATAACTTTGTTATGCTGGATCTCACTTTTCTACATCTTTTACCCTATCTTAGGTGGGATATTTAGCACTAGTTGCTGCAACACAAAAACCCCAAACTCTGGGTGGCTAAAAACAACAAAGGTTTATTTCCTGCTCAGGTCAAGTCCAGCGCAAGCTGGGCAGTCAGCTCCATCTTGTAGCCACATCATCTGGAACAGTTGCCATGACAGGATAGAAGAAATGTGATGGAGTCAGATTGGCTCTTATTGCCCCACTCCACAGTGGCACCAACACATCTGCTCCTTGCCTGTTGGCCGGAACTAGCCACAAGGCCCCAGCCTCAGTGCAGGGGAGCCTGGGAAACATAAGAAAGCATGTGCAATTTAGTGGACGTTAGCTGTATCTGCCACACAATTTCTCCAAGCAAGCACACTGACTGGAAGGATGAGGCAGGTAGTAAGATTTGATGCATCAAATTGATATTGAATCCCGGAGCCAGATCACATCGAAGAACAGCTGGTGCTTCTCTGATCATGCAGAGAGAGCCCAGCCGTCACTCTCTCAGAGTCGGGCATCTGGCCCTGCTGTCTCTGTGCGTTGCCCAGAATATGACGGTCAGCCCTGGACCCATACACCTCCCACAGCTCCCCATTTCTGTGACTTTCCCTGCAGGACAGGCTGGGTGATCAGAGGGCCTTGTGGTGTGCTATCTAGATGTTCACCCTTGTCGTTGCCTGGGAGAATTTCATCTTTGTATCCTCAGACGTAGAGATCAAGAATTTGACAGTGTGAAGGAAGGATACCGTGTAACTAATGTCATTTACATTAATTAAAACTATTTTAATTAAATGTATTATAATAGCTCCATCATAAGTGTTCCTATTTT
>NW_012150618.1:5399653-5400501 GCF_000956105.1 Propithecus coquereli | reverse complement strand
TCACTTGTTTCTCATCACTCAGTGATCAGTGTACGCCAGATTTTAACAATATCTTAATTGAGCTTCGTATGGTGCTTGTAAAGTAGGTTAGACTAAAATTATTATCCCCATATTTTAAAATGAGGAATTGTGAGATTCAGGGATGTTAGGTACTTTGACCAGGACCGCACAGCTAGCAGGAAATAAAACTAATATTCTCAGCCAAGGCTTGCTTCCTGCTTCCTCTCTAAAGGCTACAAGGTCAGTACAGCCCCAGTGTCCCAATGTCTACCAGTCAGACTTATTCTTAAAAATCCTCCAAGGTGCACAGACTGTGTCTAGATACCTTGAAACAGCCCCAAGGGCATCTGGAAGTTTAAGGTGACCAAAGATCTGGGTTCTAAGCCTGGATCCCTGGGCACTTGGGGGTGCTTCTTCAGAGACCCTTACACGTCTGTAGATCCCCTTCCATTAAACGTGGGTTCATTTTGGTTGCTTTAGGTTTATATTAGACATCTCTAACTTATAACAGTCTATATTCAAGTGATATTATATCACTTCACACGTAATATAATAGCCTTGTAATAGTATACTTCCTTTTCTCTCATGTTGGCCTTTAATCTTTGTACTTTTATGCAGGTTTTAAACCCATGATTACATTGTTATTATTTTTGTTTAAAGATTCAATTAGGGCTTGAAATATTTATATAATATGAAAAGGTTTTTCTAAATTTACCCACATAGTCACTATTTTCAGTATTTCCTGTTTCTCTGATTATATTCATATTCCCATCTGGTATCATTGTCCTTCTTTCAAAATTTGATGTAGTATAAGTCTGCCACAGATGAATTCTTTCAGATTTTCTATG